>NW_006921640.1:91658-92710 GCF_000298275.1 Orycteropus afer afer
AGGAGTTTTTGGCACAGAGCCTCATGTCCCCAGAGAAGTCCAATTCTCCTCACATGCCTCATCAATCTGGAAGGTCAAAAAAAAAAAAAAAAAAATCTCCAAGGCTAGGGTCACTATAATAATCATTGGGGGTCTTAATATATATGCACAACTAGGACCTTAAGGAGCTCTGGTGGTATAGTGGTTAAGGCATTTGGCTGCTAACCAGGTTGGTGGTTTAAGCCCACCAGCTGCTCTGCAGAAGGAAGATGAGGCAATCTAGTTTTATAAAGATTATAGCCTTGGAAAACCAATGGGGGTCCCTATGAGTCAGAATGACTCCAGGTTAGTGAGTTTTTTGTTTTGTTTTGTTTTAGTGCCTTAATGCACAGTGATTGATTGGATCAATGAATAAACATGACTGCATTATGCCATCCGCCCTTTCTGGCATTAGTTCATCATCAATTGTAGTCTTTCAGATCTCATCTCATTTGCAAACCTTTAAGTGTTACTTGGCTGCTTTAAAAACAGCCAGACTCCATGATTGCTCCAAAAATATATCAAGGGCTAATTTCAGGAAAGAGAGACCAAAGCCAAATGGAGCACTTTGTCTCATATAGTATCCCTCAGGGTCCATCAAAATCCTTCTGAAAACCTTATAGATATACCTCAGAGATATTTCAAGTTCAATTCCAAACCACTGCAATAAAGTGAATATAACAATAAAGTGAACCCAATGAATTTTAATGTTTTCTTCTCGTTATAGGATGAGTTGTAGTTATCTTATTGTCCCTCGGTCCTTCTTCTGAGAAGTGATAAAGAAATCATCCTTGGTCATTCAGGCACCTCGTACCCATCTAAAGAGGTTTATTCTACAAGTGGGGAGAGTATGGGGGTGGACATCTCCTGGCCTCTCAGTCTGCTGGGGTTATCTCTGCTTTCTCCTTTATTTTGGTTGCTCCAGGGTTCCGTGTCTTCTTTCTCAGCGTCCCCTTGTTATGGGTTCTGGTTCTCAGCTACTAATTAACTAATTGGGGAAAAGAATTACACTTCAAAGAATACATAATTGGAAT
>NW_006921640.1:94005-95082 GCF_000298275.1 Orycteropus afer afer
ATTTCATTGTAGTAATTGACTTTGTCTTCTTGAGCTGCTGTTTGAAATCTTCTGTTCCGCTCATTTATCTTGTCAATTCTTCCATCCACTTTAGCTACTTTCTGTACAAGCACAAGTTTCAGTCTCTTCTGACATTGACTTTGTTTTTTTCTTCCTTTCTTGTCTTTTCAATGACCTTTGCTTTCATTGTGGATGATGCTCTGGATGTCATCTTAAAATTCCTCTGGTTTTTGGTCATTGGTGTTTGATACATCAAATCTATTCTTTAGATGGTCTCTAATTTCAGGAGGGATATAATCAAGGTCATATTTTGGCTCTCATGGACTTCTTTAAATTGTCTTCAGATTCAACTTGAACTTACATATGAGCAAGTGATAGTCTGTACCACAATCAGCTCCTGGCCTTGTTTTGGCTGAAGATATTGAACTTCTCCATCACCTCTTGACACAGATGTAGTCAGTCTGATTCCTGTGTACTCCATCTGGTGAAGTTCACATGTACAGCTGCCATTTGTGTTGTTGAAAAAGGTATTTGCAATGAATAAGTTTTTGGTCTTTCAAAATTCTGTCATGCGATCTCCAGCATTATTTCTGTCACCAAAGCCATGTTTTCCAACTACTATTGATTCTTCTTTGCTTCAAACTTTTGCATTCCATTCACCAGTGATAATTAATACATCTTGATTGCATGTTTGGTCAATTTCAGACTGCAGAACTTAATAAAAATCTTCCATTTCCTCATCTTTGGCTTTGGTGGTTGGTGTATAATTTTGAATTATAGTTGTATTAACTGGTCTTCCTTGTAGGCATATGGATATTATCCTATCACTGACAGCATTGTACCTCAGGATAGGTCTTGAAACAACATCCTTTGTGATCATGAATGCCATGACATTCTTCAATTTGTTATTCCTGGCATAGTAGATAGTATGATTATCTGATTCAAAATGGCCCCAAATAGTCCATTTCAGCTCACTAATGCCTAGGATATTGATCTTTATGTGTTCCATTTCATTTTTTGACAACTTCCAATTTTCCTAGATTCATACTTCTTACATTTCATGTTCTGATTATTAAT
>NW_006921640.1:95925-96798 GCF_000298275.1 Orycteropus afer afer
AGAAGGAAAATGAGAACCAATCTGCACCTGTGGTGATGTAGACAAAGAACCACCACAGGGCTCTCAAATGTTCAATATATGTCTAGACATTTCCTGCTATAAGATCAGGCCATGCTCTCAATGCTGCAATTATCTCCTAAGCCGAGAAAGGATGTCAGTAGCACCACAAGAGTTTGATGTTTAGCAAAGTACAATACTACCTGTGAGTTTGCAGAAGAATAATGCGGTGAAATTATCAGAACATGACATTGATTGTGTAGGGTTAATTAGGAACATTGGCTTTGATGAGAGACTGATTTTTCTCATTACATCTTTGTCATTTAATAGCTATGTGACTTTGAACATGCATTTTAATCTTTCCAGTCTCCAGCATCCCATCTGTAAATTAGGTATTACCTGCCTGGCAGATTTGTTTTTGAGATTAAATGATATAACATTTATAAAAGTGGCCAGCCAGAAGTATTGGTGATGGTTGCACATGATCGATAGAATTGGTGTCACTGTACATGTGTGCATTTGAAAAGTGTTTAATTGAAAATGTTGTATTATATATATATATATATTTACAACAATAGTAATATTTTAAAAAATGGCCAGAAATGAGCTAATTTCAAATTTTCAGGGTCCAATGGAACATGAAAATGTAGTGAGTGTCACTTGTTCAAAAAACATGGGAAAGAAGTGTTATAAAGGTACCTAAAATATGAAGCTTTTTTCTTTAAAAGTATGTTATTACCTATAAAACATAATAGATATAATAAAAACATAGAAATAACATAATAAATGTATACATTTCAAAAATATAATATTTTGGTTCATAACTTTAATACAATAAATAATAATGATCTACCATTGTGATATGGCTTACTTTTC
>NW_006921640.1:97323-99069 GCF_000298275.1 Orycteropus afer afer
CATTCTCTCAGAAACAGAAACAGAGCCTAGGACAAAATAAAAGTCAAGCCAGAACTTGTGCAAGCAATTTAAGTTGTAACAGACACCCCAAATTTTGGAATGCCTTACACAATCCCTAATAGCATCTTACAGAATGGGCTGTAATAGTAATCTGCATCAAAAAGCCTTGATGGAATATGCTGGCAAAGATCTGCTGGCAACTTCTGTTTTAGCTAGCTACAGGGCAAACATTCTTTGGTAACAGATTTGGATCTGTGTACAGATTAATAGCCTGTCCACAAGAAGCAGAAATTAAGGTTAAGAGATTGGACCCTGGATCAGCCAATTCACTTTGGTCAAACATCCTATAATTTGGACTCCATGGCAAGCTGATGACTCTGAAACACATTTTCCTAAAAGATTTAACTCTTTATCCTAGTCACTTTCGTCTAAGTTTGAATTATTTTTAAATGTAAATTTATACAATGGAATTTTGATGTTTCTTCTGACATTCTCTGTAACTTGTGGAGGTTGTACAAGAAACCAATAGTGGCTGCAGGATTTAGATATAATCCTAAATAATCACTCATGCAGTCTATCACTGTATCTTCAAGAACAAGGACAAATTAATTTGAATTAATTATCAATTCACTTCATTAATAGTTGGGTCACTATCATAGTTTCAAATGATTAGTGTTCTTTTCTATAGAATGTAGCTACCTTTAAATTTAATTTTTGTATCCAAGCTTGTGATAACTCCTTTAAGAATTTTAAACTCTTTGCTGAATTCTAATAGCTCCTTAATATGCTTGATTGCAATGTCCTTATGTATATTTTTGTCATAAATTAATGACAAAATTTATTACCTAACCACTGACTGTTACTGCCCTGGTGCTTAGGCCTTGTGTTATAATTTGTGCATATGCCACCAGGCTGGCGTTGAGGATGGATGGACAAGCTGACATCTCACCATAAGTCTCAGGGCTGCCAAAATGCAGAGATCCTCCTTTTTCCCAGGGCACAGCCACTGCTACTGCCACTGCCACTGTTTCTGTGGCTGCCATCACTACTGCTCATCTGGGCCTAGTCTTTGCCTTGATGTCCCCCTCAGGGCTCTGCAGTGCCCCGAATATTCTAGGCATGTGTGTATTTTCTGGACAGACAGGTAAATTGCTCATCATGAATGCTGCCCTCTGTGGCCATGGACCTGAGCTTGTGCAAACATCATCTCCTGGCATATCTTCTCTGCTCTTATGCATACTCCATTGTCTTACTAGACTTCACTTAAAAAAGCAAAACAAAAAACCTAAGTTTAAAGGTGATATTACTATAAATTTCAATATGGTGACAGCAAGGCATTAACCCAATTATAGAGCTTTTTCTGCCAGTAATTCTCTATGTGAAAACACAGTTATCAAATCTAAAACTGGCTCTGGTTATAAGAAATGGGAACTAGTAAAAATCAGTTTTGTTCACTATGGTAAAACAAAAATTCTCACAAAGTTATTTGTACAGAGTTATTTAGTTTCAGAAAAAAAACATAAATTGGCAGCGTAGTCTCAGTGAGATGTGCTCTGCTGGATGGAGAAAAGCTGGGGGATTCTATTAAAGAGAGAGAGAGAAAAAAAAATAAAACAAAGCATTTTTAATATATTTTGACATACCATGAGGTCCTGCAACAGAGGGAGTACAGAACACATAAACATTAAAAGTGATCTATTCTACAAGGTTTGTTTAATGTCTGCTTAAAATGTTTGAACAAGTAGA
>NW_006921640.1:120863-139128 GCF_000298275.1 Orycteropus afer afer
TCCCTGTTTGTTAAAGCCACCATTTGCAGTATCTTCTGTTAGAGCAGCACTAGAGAACCAAAATGTTGTTAATGGTGGTTTTCTGAAACAAACTGAAGGACTGGGCCCAGGGATAGAACAAATGATTACTTTTTAAATCATTGCTATTTCTACCCTTTGAATTTTATTCCATGTTCATGAATTACATTTTTACTGAAAAAGTCAAAGGCTTTTCATACATGAAGCTGTATGTATTTCTGTTAGTAAAATAATTCTTGAACTGGAGAGATGTAACTGGTAAGCATGTTATATGTGTCTATTTTTTTGGCTTTAGTCTGACTAGTACATTACCACTGGCCCTGAATATGAAGTTCATTTTACCAGAAGCTTGGTCAAGTCACGGTTATCTCCATACTAATTTTGATAGTAAATTACTCTTCATATGACTTTGAAAGCCTTCCTGATGGCAGGATTAGTTAACTTTAAATTAATATCCCTTGGATTTCTGGAAGTTCTCTGTCAATGTACTGGTGCAACAGTTTTTTAATTATCTTCAGCAAAATTTTACTTCATGTGATATTAATGATATTTTTCAATAATTTCAGCATTCCATAGGATCATCTTTCTTTGGAATGGACACAAACACGGATCTCTTCAAATCAGTTGGCCAAGTAGCTGTCTTCCAAATTCCTTGGTATAAACAAGTGGTGCCTCTAGTGATGCATCTGTTTGTTGAAATATCTCAATGAGTAGTCAATTCCTGCAGCCTTGTTTTTGTCAATTCCTTCAGTGCAGCTTGGACTTCTTCCTTCAATACCACTGGTTCTCAATCATATGCTCCCTCCTAAAATGGTAGAACATCAACCTACTCTTTTTGGTACTCTGACTAATGTATTCCTTCCATTTTC
This sequence comes from Orycteropus afer afer, assembly GCF_000298275.1. Classification (NCBI taxonomy): domain Eukaryota; kingdom Metazoa; phylum Chordata; class Mammalia; order Tubulidentata; family Orycteropodidae; genus Orycteropus; species Orycteropus afer. The sequence continues at coordinate 121,751 of NW_006921640.1, forward strand.
TTTTGATGTGTCCTATTCAATATCTTGCCATTAGAATTCTTCAATATCACAACTCAGGGCTTGAATTTTTTCTTTAGTTTTTTCAGTTTGAGAAATTCCAAGTGTGTTCTTTCCCTTTGATTTTCCATCTCCAGGTCTTTGCAAATTTCATTTTAGTACTTTACTTTGTCTTCTTGATCTGCCCTTTGAAATAGTCTCTTCAAATCTTTTACTTCATCATTTCTAACATTTGCTTTAGCTACTCTCCTTTCAAGAACAAGTTTCAGAGTCTCTTCTGGAATCCATTTCCTGTCTTTTCAATGACCTTTTTTATGATACTCTTGATGTCATTGCACAACTCATCTGGTGTTAAACTCATCTGGTTACTGGTGTTCAATACATCAAATATATTTTTCAGATGATCTTTATGTTCAGCTAGAATATACTCAAGGTCATGTTTTGACTCTTGTAGACTTGTTTTAATTTTCCTCATCTTCAACTTAAATTTGTATATGAGCAATTGATGTTCTGATCCACAGTTGGCCAGTGGCTTTGTTCTGACTGATGATATTGAGCTTTTCCATCATCTCTTTCCACAGATGTAGTCAATTTGGTTTCTGTGTGAGGTCTATGTGTATAGTTGTTGCTTATGTTGTTTAAAAAAGGCATTTGCAATGAGTAAGTTGTTGGTCATGAAAAATTCTATCATGCAATCTCAGGTGTCATTTTGATTATCAAGGCCATATTTTCCAACTTCTGATGTTTTTTCCTTGTTTCCATCTTTCATATTCCAATCACCAGAGAGTATTGATACACCTTGGTTGCATGTTTGGTCAATTTCTGACTGCAGAAGTTGCTAAAAACCTTTAGTTTCTTCATCTTTGGGTTTAGTGTTTGGTGCACAAATTTGAATACTTGTAGTATTAACTGGTCTATCCTATCACTGACAGCACTGTGTTTCAGGATAGATCTGAAAATATTCTTTTGACAACAAATGTGACTCCATTTCTCTTCAGTTTGTCATTGCCAGTATAATAGACCATGTGATTGTCTGATTCAACATGGCCAATATAAGTCCATTTCAACTCACTAATGCATAGGATATCAGTGTTTATGGATGCTGTTTCATTTTTAACAACTTTCAATTATCCTAGATTCATACTCCATACATTCCATGTTCCAATTATTAATGGATGTTTGCAGTTGTTTCTTCTCATTTTGAGAAGCCTCAGACTCCTTCTAAAGGGAACTTATGCCATGAACAGAGGAGAGTCAAGGGTGGCAATTTTTAAGAATTTATTAAGAAATGGGATGAATATAGTGGACATTGATGGAGTTAGAATTGAGGTTCTAATTCAGCACTGGTGGAGACTGGAGATTGAGTAGTCCAACAGAAACTCCTGCTGGTTCCTCAATGTTAAAAAGGCCTAATGGAGGTTTATTTAATTCAATCCATAGGCATTTTAAAAAGCAGAAGGCAGAGATAATGATAAGGATTTCACTTGGAATGGCTTGGGGCAAGAGTCCAGTGAATCAATCAAGATCATTGGTGAGGGCCTGAGGTCTTCTGGTGTAATCCCCTTAGCCAGGGATCTGAAGCCATATACATAATGAATGAGTGAAATCATGAAGGGGTTGTCAGTATCCTAAATTGCTTAGAAAAACACCAAAAATTTAGTGTAATAGAATATATTTATTATAAATAGATATGATTCAATTTAGACAACATCACCACATGTCTGTAGGGAAGGCAACTCAAAGAGAGGACAGTGAAAGCGGGTTATATAGGCCATTGTTATGTTAATTTATCAAAAGTTAACATCAAAGCACAGGGCAAATAATAGAAACAGTCACCAAGGACATGCCATACATCCTAAAACAGCCTCTAGTTAGATCCAGGAGTTCCTGTCTCTCCAAGCTGGCCACAAATAGATAATTGTACAAAAGAACCCAATGTCTAAGGCAAAAGCAAAACTTCTCTGCTAAGCTGCTTATTAAAGAAGCACTGGTGGTGTAGTGGTTAAGACATTTGGCTGCTAACCAATTGGTCAGTGGGTTTGAACTCACCAGTAGCTCTGCAGAAGAACGATGAGACAGTCTACTTCTGTAAAGACTTACAGGAATGGAAACCCATTGTGGGTTGCTATGAGTCAGAATTAACTCAATGACAGTGAATTTGGTTTTTGATTTTGAAGCTGCTTACTAAGCTATTGGCTTACCTAAAGGTGACTCCCAAGAATCAGTCCTCCAAGGTTCAAACACTCTAGAGAAAAATGTGGAACAAAACTCAAAATCATAAAAAAGACAGGCTTACTAGTCTGATAGAGACTGATGGAACCCTTGAGATTATGGCCCCTAGACACCCATTAGGCCTGGAACTAAACTCACCCTTGAGGATCAACTTTTAGCCAAACAATAGACAGGTGAACAATAACACAAAGGAGGTAATATTTATGAGTATAATCAACCATACAAGCCCGAAAGGGGGGAAATGGCCCAGAGACAAAGCTCAGAAGGCAGGAAAGGACAGGAAAGAAAGATGAGTGGGAACATAAAACACAGGAAGCAAGTAGGAAGAGTGCTGTTACATTGTGGGTATTCCAATCAAAGACATGAAACAAAATGTGTATGAATTGTTGAATGGAAAACTAATTTGGTCTGTAATCTTTCATCCAAATCACAATAAAATGTTGAAAAACAAAGATATCTACAGACAGGTGGCCTGTGTGGATCACCCCAATTCCATGAATCCAGCAATGTGGATTCCAAGAGAATCAAAACAATTTTGTAAAGGCAAAGAAAAGGGAAATGTGGAAGAAAACCAGAAGTCTTGAAAATGTTTTATGAAGTGATTGCATTTATCTGAATATATGAAGGAAAGAACATTGTGTCTAAATAGGCAACATGTGTAGTGCCTAAGGCATTTGACTGCTAACCAGAAGGCTGGCAGTTCAAACCCACCAGCCACTCCTGGGAAGGAAGATGGGGCAATCTACTTCTGTAGTGATACTGCGTCAGAAGCCCAAGGAGGGGTGACTATGAGTCAGATCCGAATCGATAGCACTGAGTTTGGTTTTCCTTTCTTTCTTTCTTTCTTTTTTTTTTTAAAGGGACTCTGGTGGCATAGTGCCTAAGGCATTTGACTGCTAACTGGAAAGAAGGCTGGCTGTTCAACCCACCAACCACTCCTTCTCCACAGAGATACTGTCTCGGAAACTCAAGGAGGGCTTGCTATGTGCCAAATCAACTTGACAACAGTGAGGTTTTTTTTTTTTTTTTTTAGTATTGTGTAAAAGTTGATAAGCTGTAGGTCCACCCCACCATATATATATATTTATTAATTCATGGATAATAGTCAAAAACCTGGCTATGGAGGTAGGTAAAAGGAAAATTGGAGTCTCTGGGTGGCTCAAAAGGTTAAATGCTCTACTACTAGCTGGAAGGTTGACAATATGAGCCCATATTTAAGTGCCTTGGAAAGCAGACCTATCTTTGGCCTTGGAAACAGACAGTGATCTGCTTCTGAAGGTCATAGCTTTGAAAATGCTAGAAAGCAGTTCTACTCTGCATATATGGGGTCTCCATGAGTCGAAATCCACTCAGTAGTAACTACCAACAACAACAACAGAGGAACACTGAAAATCTGTTGTTAGGTACTGTCAACTCCAATTCATAGCAAACCTATGTACAACAAAATGAAATACTGTCTGGTCCTGCCCCATCCTCATGTTTTGAGTGGTGGCATGGATGGGCCAGACTGTGTTCAGAAGCTCTGAGACAGGGAACTTGGTTGCCCAGGACCTGCAAAAACACACATCAGCTAACAGGCACCTGTGCAGCCCTTTATGTTTCCTTGTTGCCCCCTCCTGGGTGGGGACAGGTGAAGATGGGGAAGGCTATCTGGGCAAGGGTGGGCTCAGCAAGTGAGTGGCCAGTAGCAGCTGCAGTTTATGGTCAAGGGCAGAGACCAGGCCTGACTATCACAGCCTCATAGAAAGCTCTGGATTGTGAATTTTTATGGAGACTTGGGGGTACAGAGAAACAGGGATGCCCAGTAAGCACTGGAGGATATTTGGGTGAGGAGCTAGAGAGGGGGACCCAGCAGGTAGCATGCACCCCTTCTGTGGCACAAAGGCCCTCTGCCCACAATCAGGGAGACTCCTGAGAGATTTTTGTGAATGTTGAAGGGATTACCTGGAGCCACCCATCCAGAAATTACGGTGAGGGTAGGAGAGAGAGGGGACTCCAGAAATGGGAAGGGGGCATTGCTTGGGTCACCCTGGCTCTGGAAGTGGGGGTGGCTCTCCCTTGTGGGCAGCAGTAGGAGCTAAGCTCTCCTGAGGTGACCTGGGGGAGTGAGAGGTGATGGCATCAGGTGACCTCAGAAAGGGCCCTGCTTGACATTCACAGTATAGGAGAGGGGGTCAGATGATGTGGCTATCCTCCATGTTCATGTAACACCAACTTTCATGTAATAACTTGGTTTTTGGAATCTAATCATGTCAGTAAGTGAGGAGTGGGTGAATGAAATGGTATTGAATCTCAGAATTATAATAAATGTTTATGTCCTAACTAAAGAGATGAGAGAAGCAGGGCCATTAATGCTACCATCTTGCTTTATGATAGTCTTGTTCAGTCTGTGAGAACAGTGGATGGTTTTGAGAACTAACTATTGACTATTATGACTTGAATTAAGTCTTTTGAGGTATAGGAGCCACAAGTAACCAACACAGCAACTAGATATAACTCTTCAGGATAAAATTGTTTGCTTTAGTCTAGACTTTGGTGGCAACAGCTCTTACCCCAAAACGAAAGCAAAGAATTCAGTGTTTCAAAATGCAAACATCACTTTGGTGATGTCGGAGAGATTTTGAATGTGAGGGACCCACTCAACAGAGTTCCCAGATTAAATGGAAAAGGTTATACAAAGAAGCATGTCACAAGCAGTGTCTCTGAGGGATTATACCACATCTATGGATAAGTTGCAGACCCAAGTTTGTGAACATCCATAAAAAGGTCTAAATTTTATTGCTTAATTTTCTGAATTCTGTATTTTTTTCCTGATAAAGCAAAACAAGCTGCCAGTTTGCTGATGACAATTTCCAAGTTGATAGATACATTGCACTTTGGAAGGCTGTTACTTTCTGTTATGCACATGATGATACCTTGGTAGAAGAAGGTAAGGGTAAATCTACACAATGGACAGAACTGAGGTCATTTGGCAGAACAGGAAGAATTTTACCTGTAGAGTAATGGTTAGGTAATTTGTAACTCATGCACACTTTGTGATTCAAGATCAGGCAAATGGGCCATAGATGATTGGATAGTTATGACTGCCTCTGTGTGAGAAATGCAATTAGACTCACATTAGAATTCTAAGGCATAAAAAAGCAGACATTATAGATATTATAAAAATGAAGTTATGTACCTGTGCACTTTTTATGCAATATTCTATGGATCTATAACTATTCCAGAGCAAAATGTTTACATATGTGTGCGTGTGTGTCTATATGTAAATCTCCCTATCTTTATCTTCTTCCTCCCTCCCTCCCTCCCTCCCTTGCTTCTCTCCTTCCCTCCCTCTCTCCTTCTCGCTTTCCTTTCTTTCTTTCTTTCCTCGATCTAAAATGTCCATATATCCATACCTGCTCAACCTTAGTGTTATTACTGCTTACAAATGAGAAAATGAAAACCTAGATGTGGTTAAATGACTTACCAAGAAGCATTTTTTTTTTTTTTTTACTATACCAAATTTACCAAGTTTAATATCTTGATTAGGTGGGTGAGATTATTTCTATATAGGATTCTGTCACAGAGTCAGGCAGTTATAGAACATTAGATGAAATTTTAGCACCACAAAATGCTTCATTTTAGAGATGGAGAACAAAAGCATAGCTTGAAAAACCTGAACAGGGCTGAGGATTAGTAATGTATGAACATTAGTTTTTGATTTGAGTGGTTGTGTTGTGGTTAAGTAGAATGTCCTGAGAGCACTGGGGTTGGTAGGCCATCACTTTGGCTACTTTCTTTCGAATGATTCAGAGAAAATAATTTCTTTTGCTGTTCTGTACTTGTAAATTTTCTGTACATTTTAAAATTTTAAAACAAAAATAAGTATTGTCACAGATTTGCAAGGAGATTGGAATACAGAGATTGATGCCTTGACTGGGTATGGTGGTACTCAAGTTATATTGCAGAAAGCCGACACTTATCCTTTATCATGTGCTAAAGCTAATAATGCGGCAAAAATCTATACAGGATGCCAATGGTAAAGCAATTATCTAATTGACTTTGTTTAAAATTCACTGAGGATATAAAGGAGCACAACCTGGTAGGAAAACAACACAGAACCCTTAGCAAGTACCCCAGGTAATTTTTTTGTGTTTGCTCTGTCTAGAATAGACATGTATTCTAGTTGAATAAATAGTTAATACTGTCAGGCTGGACAAAAGAAGCAGCGAAATGTTAACAGACATGCATACTAGGAAATGGAGGAAAAAAGTTGTTGCTGCTGTTAGGTGCTGTTGAGGCGGCTCTGACTCAAAGCGACCCTGTGTAAAATAGAACAAAACACTGTCCCATCCTGCACCATCCTCACAGTCCTTGCTATGCTTTAGCCCATTTTTGCAGCCATGATGTCAACCCACCTTGTCAAGGGTCCTCCCTTTTTTTGCTGACCCTTTACTTTACCAAGTATGGCATCCATCTCCAAAGACCAGTCCCTTCTGACCAAACCAGACCAAAGTAGATGAAATGAAGTCTGGCCTTCTAAGGAGCTGCTTCTAAGGATGAAATATGGTGGTTATTATAAACTCTGGTAGAGAGTACTCACTTTCACTTAGAAATAACTTATTAATGTGTTGATTGCAAAAAAAAAATCCAATATATTTAAGGGCAGTGCAGTGGACAGATACCATATCTGTGTTGTTGTTGTTATGTGCCGTCAAGTCAGACCCGACCCATAGTGACCCCTCCTTGGGTTTCCAAGGCAGTATCCCTATGGAAGTAGATTGCCCAACCTTCCTTCTGAGGAATGGCTGGTGGTTCAAACCACCAGCCTTCTGGTTAGCTTTACGCACTGTGCTACCAGAGCTCCTATCTGTGGTGTACTATTTTTTAAATGATACAAATTAATTATTGTGGTATATACACAAGTCATTCACTAATAATATCACATTAATACAATCAGAGCCACAACACACAAGACACTCCCAGAGTATTAACCCATGGAAAGTAGATAGCAAACAATATATAGAGATTGCAAATAGTACATAGAAAGTGAAATTGATGTTTCTTCTTTATGGCTGGCTGTCATGTTTCTTGGCTGGCTCTGCCCTTTTGGTGCTGCTCAGACCCTCAACCAACAATCCCAGGACAATCCTGGGCTGAGTCTCTTAAAGCAGAACTACTCTGAGGGGTGCACCCAGGCTCAGCAGACAGACCTGCTAAGACCTCCAGGCCTCTCTTTCTCAGCCTGAGTTTCTATTGCTGCCAGGCCTGCTCATGATCTCAGCTGCATCCAGTGCGGCTGCAGTCCCAAATTGTGTTACAATTCTTGGCCCACACTGCTGTGCTCTTTGCTCAACAGATGCCAGCCTCTATTTATCTAGGCCTCTGCTGTTGTTTGATTTTGGCAGTGACTTCTACCTGGTCCAGTTTCTGCCGCTTCTGGTGCCAGTCTCTTTTGATGAATCTTCCAATTTCTTTTCTACTGAACTGGTGTTGCCACCCTGGGTTAAGGATTTATAGGCAGGGATGGGGTGGTTGTAGGAGGTTCTTCAGCACAGAGCTTCCATCTCCTTTAGCCAAAATAAGTCCAGGAGCTGATTGTGGAACAGACCATCAACTGCTCTTATGAAAGCTCAACTTGATGTTGAAGACAATTAAAACAAGTCCACAAGTGCCAAAATATGACCTTGAATATATCCTTCCTGAATTTAGAGACCATCTAAAGAATAGATTCTATGCATTGAACATCAGTGACCGAAAATCAGACAAACTGTGGGATGACATCAAGAACACCATCCGTGAAGAAAGCAAAAGGGCATTAAAACAACAGAAAAGGAAGAAAAGACAAAAATTGATCTCAGAAGAGACTCTGAAACTTGTCTTTAAATGAAGAGTAGCTAAACAAATGGAAGAAATGACAAGATGAAAGAACTGAGCAGAAGATTTCAAAGAACAGCTTGAGAAGGCAAAGTCAATTATTATGATTAAATGGGCAAAGACATGAAGTTGGAAAGCCAAAAGGGAAGAATATGCTCAGCACTTCTCAAGCTGAAAGAACTGAAGAAAAAATTTAAGCCTCAAGTTGCAATAGAATCTATGGGCAAAATACTGAATGATGCAAGAAACATCAAAAGAAAATGGAAGGAGTACACAGAGAGAATAACTTTACCAAAAAGAATTGGCCAATGTTCATCCATTTCAAGAGGTGGCATATGATCAAGAAGCAATTGTACTGAAAGAAGAAGTCAAAGCTGCACTGAAGGAATTGGCAAAGAATAAGACTCCAGGAATTGACAGGATACCCCTTGAGATGTTTCAACAAACAGATGCCCCAGTGGAGGCATTCACTTGGCTATGCCAAGAGATTTGGAAGACAGTTACCTGGCCAACTGACTGGAAGAGATCCTTATCTGTACCCATTCCAAAGAAAGGTGATCACACAGAATGTGGAAATTATCAAACGATATCATTAATGTCGCATACAAGTAAAATCTTACTGAAGATAATTCAAAAATGGTTGCAGCAGTATATTGACAGACAACTTCCAGAAATGCAAACTGGATTCAGAAGAAGACATGGAATGAGGGATATCATACCTGATGTCACATGGATCCTGGCTGAAAGCAAAGAATACCAGAAAGATGTTTACTTGTGTTTCATTGACTATGCACAAGTATTTAATTGTGAGGATCATAGCAAATTATGGACAACATTGAGAAGAACGGGAATTCCATAACACTGAATTGTACTTATGAGGAACCTGTCCATAGATGAAGAGACTGTCATTCAAACAGAACAAGGGGATACTGCATGGTTTAAAATCAAGAAGGGAATGCATCAGGGTTGTGACCTTTCACCATATTTATTAAATCTTTATGCTGAGAAAATAATCTGAGAAGCTGGACTATATGAAGAACATGGCATCAGGATTGAAAGAAGACTCATTAACAACCTGTGATATGCAGACGACACAACTTTGCTTGCTGAAAGTGAAGATGACTTAAAATACTTACTGATGAAGATTGAAGACTACAGTCTGCAGTGTGGATTACACCTCAATATAAAGAAAACAAAAATCCTCATAACTGGACCAATAAGCAGAATCACGATAAATGGAGAAAAGATTAAAGTTGTCAAAAACTTCATATTACTTGGCTCTACAATCAACACCAATGGAAACAGCAGTCAAGACATCAGACAACCTATAGCATTGGGCAAATCTGTTGCAAAAGACCTAGTTCAAGTGCTGAAGAGCAAAGATACCACCTTGAAGTCCAAGGTGCACCTACCATAGTCATGGTATTTTCAATCACCTCATATGCATGTGAGAACTGGATAATGAACAAGGAAGGCCGAAGAAGAGTTGATATTTTTGAGTTATGGTGTTGGCAAAGAATGCTGAAAGTACCACGGACTACTAAAAGAACTAACAAATCTGTCCTTGAAGAAGTGCAGCCAGAATGCTTCTTGGAAGTGAAAATGGCCGGACTTCATCTCACCTACTTTGGTCATGTTGTAAGAAGGGACCATTCCCTGGAGAAGGATATCATGCTTGGTAAAGTGGATGTTCCATGAAAAAGGGAAAGGCCCTCAACAAGATGGATTGACATGGTGGCTACAATGATGGTCTCAGATATAGCAAGGATCATGGGGCTGGCACAGGACCAGGCTGTGTTTTGTTCTGCTGTACATAGGGTCACTATAAGTCAGAGACACCTCTACGGCACCTAACAACAACAACACAAACTATAGGAGAATAAATTCCTGTTTGTTAAAGCCAGCAACTTGTGGTATTTTTGTTATAGCAACACTAGAGAAGCAAGACACTCATTCATATAAATTCAATTTATTCAATTGTCACAAATAGCTTAGTGTTAGAAGGACAGATATTTCTTCTCACTGTGCTCTCCAAGGGTTAAAATATCAATGCAATTGTTATTGTAGCTGGGACTGGAAACCAAATATCCTGTGTTTCTAGTCATTGCAATTCCCTCCATTCACATTCTCACATTTGAACTCATTTGGGGCTGATAGAGTCATGTGCTGTCCCTGAAAGAAAGGGCCTTTCTCTATACTTTTTGTGGAACTCAGAGCCTTACATCTTTGATACCTCTGTTCCCATTCAGTGTCTATCTCTTTGAGTTTTCTGCTAGAAAACATTCTGAAAGCCAAATATTATGGGTTGTCTTAGTCAGTGTGAGACCAAAAAAGAAACAAAGGAAACAAAACTTAAACTTGGAGTTAAAAGAAAGAGCTGGATTAGGGTCTTGGATATGTCACCTGATCTCCATGTGATCTAAGTTGGATCACTTAACGCTGCCTTAATTTGTCTCACTGTGAAACAGAAATAAAAACTGGCCCATTAAGATGGCTGGGATATAAATGTAGGAGGTAGTGATTAAAATTCTCTTATTGAGTTCTTAGTACTCTGAGATGACAGAAAAAGGAGAGGCAAAGGAGAGGCAAAACAGAGAAAGAGTCAACAAGAGACAGATGTATGACGGAGAAGGACAGATACTCTGGATCCTTTCCTGCTCTCCTGAACATTTGAAAGGATTGACAAGATACTTCACCAAAGCACCCACTGATGCACTCAGACCTATCAGAGTCATTTACTCAGACTTTTCTGACAGAAGTACTCTCTGCCTCATAATGGCTTTATATTTTTCTGCAGCCAGGGTTGATTCCTTTTCTTACTGTCCTTATTTAAAAAAAAAAAAAATGTTCACTGCCATCAAGTTGATTTGACTCATAGCGACCCCTCCTTGGGTTTCTGAGGCAGTATCTCTACACAAGTAGATTGCCCAGTCTTCCTTCCAAGGAATGGCTGTTGGGTTTGAACTGCCAGCCTTCTGGTTAGCAGTCAAATGCTAGTGTTATTGATCTGACTCTGGGGAATGCTTTTGTTTTTCTATCATAAAGGAGGCAGATCTTTTCTCATTGGATGTTGTTGTTGTTGTGTGCCATAGAGTCAGACCTAACTCATAGCGATCCGTCCTTGGGTTGCAAGGCAGTATCACTATGGAAGTAGAGTGCCCCATATTCCTTCCGAGGAAGTGGCTGGTGGGTTTGAAATGCCAGCCTTCTGGTTAGCAGTCAAGTGCCTTAGGCACTATGCTACCAGAGCTCCTCAACAGAGACGCTAATTTTATTTTTGTTCTTATTACTAATGAAGATCCACAGGTCTTGTACAGTAATTCACTATGAGGTCAAACCTGAGCCAGGCCAGACCAAGCCAGGTCTGCATGGCTGTAGTAACTATCACATGTGTGAACAAGAACAAAAGATTAACTATGACCATTTTTAAAGCCATAGGAAGCAAAATTGGGATATGTTTGACTGAGCCTGCCCACACATTCCCTTACTATAACCAGCTGACCTTGGGCATTGAGAAGGAAATAGTCTTCTCAAAGAGTGGGGAGCTATGCAGGATGAGTCAAAGGGATTAAAGCCCACAAAAGGCTTCTAAAAGTTCAGTGGAAAGAAAAGGACAGCATGAGTGGATGATGGGCATGAAGAGCACAATTTAAGGCAGTCAGGTGTATATGACTGACTGTGTAATGACCTGAAGCAACTTCCCACTAAGGGTACAACTGGTGTCTATAAAGCCTCCTTGATGCTCAGGTTCTTTACCAAATAGGCTTCTGTGAAAAGAACAGACCAGGTATAACTAATAGAGTTGCTGGCTCAGAACTAATCTTGAGAGGTCATTATGTCTATTCCCTTGTCTTCAAGCCGAACTGCAAAAAAGACCACACAATTGTACAAAAATAAAAAATATATCTTAACCTATTTCTTGCGAATTCCAAAGTGTGGTCCAAAATCTGAGTTCCATGCTTTAATATTCTATAACATTAATGCCCAGGAATTTCTTTCATTGTTACATTTATGACTCTTATAGTGAAATATAAGTTCACTATAGAATGTCTGCCTATGATTAAATCATGTCTTTATTTATACAGACATAGATATTTACTTTAAGCTATACCAATTTTATCTTTTAAAATGTATATTTAAAATCTTAAAGTAATAACTTGACTGAGTATTTTTGAAGATAAAATTATTAAAAAATCATCTACCATTGTAACATTGGAACCTAAAAATATTTATTACTTTCAGCCATTCTTTTCACAATTATTTTAACAGCAAATATATGAACATTTGTACCTAATAATTTCTAGGACAAAATGGTATCCTGAGTTTGTTATCTTAATAATTTTTATGTTATCTCATTGCTTTTATATTTATTATACCTAAGGCTTACATAATACTCTTTTATTGCTCTAATTTGGTCATTTAAATTCTTTTTCAAAAGTTCTTGAAATATTTTTGTTATTTCCTGAGGATATTTTCTTTCTTTCTTTCTTTCTTTTTTTTTTTTTTTTTGTGAGTAGGACCCATGCTCAGCACCCATGTTCAGTGCCTGGCACATAGTAGCACCAGAGGTATATATTGAACTCCCAATCTGTGCCAGCCACTGGACTCTACTTTGTTTTTTGGTTTTTATTTTTATTTATTTTTTTATTATGATTTGGGTGAAAATTTACAGAGCAAATTCACTTTCCATACAGCAGTTCACATATACTTTGTCTTATGACATTGACCATAATTCACCACAATGCAACAGCTCCCCTCCCACTTCCTCCCAATAGTCACCTCTTCCCTGTGTCCATCCATCCATGTACTCCTACCCCTGGAGCTATCTCCCTGTGCATAAACAGCCCTTCTGTCTCCCATGATTGTTCTCTCCAACAAGTGTATCTACCTCAGGTAAATGTTTAACTCATATGCCTGTCTTTTGTTTGGCAGGAAGCCACAGGTGTGGGTTCAATTCCAGACCTGAAGGGCAGCTAGGGGCCATAGTCTCAGTGGTTCCACCATGCTCTATCAGACCAACAAATCTGGTCCCCCCTGCCTTTTTTATTTTTCCCAAATGATTTTGAGTTTTGTTCCACATTGTTCTCCCTCTCTATCCAGGATCTCCTACATAGATCCCCCTCCAAGTGGTTGACAGTGGTAGCCAGGCACCATCTAGTTCTTCTGGTCTCATGGTCACATAAGCTGCAGACTGCTTGGTGTACTAGTTGCTAGGACTAATTCTTTCCATGAATCTTTGGCTTTCTTCATTTTTCTTTGCTCTTGGCAAGGAGAGACCCATCATTGCATCTAGATGGCTGCTTACAAGTTTTAAGATCCCAGTCACTACTCGCCAAAGTAAGAGGTGGAACAATGTTTTGTGTGGTATGTTATGCCAATTGAGCTTGATGTCCCTTGTGACTCTTGTCCTGAGCCCACAGGTTCAACTACTCAGTTCCCTGGGGATATTTTCTGAGAAGCAGGACAACTGAGTTAATGAGGACAAACTTTTTATATCTTATGAACATACTGACAAATTGTTTTGCAAAGAGATTATATAAATTGATCATTCTTCTGGATTTGTATGTGAGTACTAGTTTCATCATACCTTTGCTGTCATTGGATACAAACATGATGTATCTGTGTGTGGCTGTGTATGTATGTGTGTGCATGTGTGAATTTACTATGTTGTTGTTGTTGTTATTTGCCATCCAGTTGGCCCCAACTCATAGCGACCCCTCCTTGGGTTTTCGAGGCAGTATCACTACGGAAGTAGTAATGCTCAACCTTCCTTCCGAGGAGTGGCCAAATTCACTATAATCGAATAATTCTGAGTCATAGAGTCTCTTGTTAAGTTTCCAAGGCTGTGAATCTTTATGGAAGTTGAGTACCTCATCTTTCTTCCATGGAGCACCTGGTGGGTTCAAACCATCAGCCTTTTGGTTAGCAATCCAATGTCTTAACCACTGCACCACCAGAGCTGAATTTACTACAGAACACATTTATTCAGAAATACGACTAAGTTAACATATTCACTTGCAAACCACAGGTTGAAGATTTGAGTCCATTCAGAGTCATCTTGGAATAAAGACCTGGTGATTACTTCTGGAAACTTAGCCACTGAAAACCCTAAGGGGAAAAATTCCTACTCTGATACACATAAGGTCACTATGAATCAGAGTTAATTCAATGATAACTAGGTTTAAGCCTGGAAAGGCAGCATTTTTAAAGAGGTCTGTGTACCTACTTTTATTCTTTCTGAGCCTAGGAATGCTGATTGAATCCCATATACCTACATATGCCAATGCAAAAAAAAAAAAAAAAAAATCACTGCTGTCAAGTTGATTTCGACTCATAGCGACCCTTCCTTGGGTTTCTGAAGCAATATCACTACAGAAGTAGATTGCCCCATCTTTCTTCTGAGGAGTGGCTGGTGGGTTTGAACTGCCAGCCTTCTGGTTAGCAGTCAAATGCCTTAGGCACTAAGCCACCAGAGCTCCTGTAAATGACAATAGCTGAGAGTATTTTTAAAAATTTTATTTTGCTGTTGTTGTTGAGAATGTGCACAGCAAAACATACATAAATTCAACCAATTCTACATGTACAATTCAATGACATTCATTACATTCCTCAAGTTGTGCAATCCCCCTCTCCTTTTCTGAGGTGTTCCTTCCTCATTAATATCAGTTCACTGTTCTCTAAAGTGTCTACATAATCTTCTTGTTGCTGTTGTCACTTTGATATGATGTAGATAACTCTTAAAAGAGCATAATACTCAAAGTGGACTTTTTTTTCTAGTTAAGCTAAACTACTTGGTTTTAAGAAGACTTCAAAGGATATTTTTTTAATTAACATTTTAAAGATTATCAGGCCAATAGTTTCAAGAGTTCATTCAGCTTCCATAGCTCCAGAAAGTCTGTTGTTATTGTTGTTGTTGTTAGCTGCCATCAAGTTGATTCTGACTCATAGCAACCATATATATGTATAACAAAATGAAACACAGCCCTAAAGTCTGTAGTCCATGAGAATTTGAAATTATGTTCTGCATTTTCCTTCTTTTGATTAGGATTCGTCTATAAAATCTTTAATCAAATGTTTACTACTGGTAGGTGGGCACCGTCCAGTTCTTCTGGCCTCATAGAGAAAGGGGAAGTTGTTCATGAAGGCAATTAGCCACACATTCCATATCCTCTTCCTATTCCTGATTCTCCTTCTTCCTCTGTTGCTTCAGGCAAAGAGAAACCAATTGTTGTGCCTTGGATTGGCACTTGCAAGCTTTAAGACCTCAGGCACTACTCAATGAACTAAGAGGTAGAATAGTAGAATATTGCACTAACCTGTTATTAGTCCAATTAACTGGATGTCCCATGAAACCATGGCCTTAAAACTCCAAACCAAGGAACCAAATCCCATGAAGCTTTTGTTTGTATATAAGTAGCCTCAGAAACTACTGTTGTTTTTTTCTCTCAGTCATTGTTGTACCACACAACTACCACATAACTTTTGCCAATTCATCTTTTCACAGGTATACAACTTATTAGCAGCAATTATAATAATTGGCTGTGCAATCCTTCCCTTAATCAATGCAATTTTTCCACCATCCTTAATCCTTCTTTTCCCCTTCCCTCCTGGCCCTGTAACCACTAATGGACTTTGGTCACTATACACTTGCCTTTTCTTTTCTTTTTATATAAGTGAGATCATGCTATAATTGTCCTTTTGTAACAGACTTATTTCGGTCATCATAATGTGACTTGTGAGAATTAAACAAATATGCAGAGAACAATGCAATAAAAGTTTTGTGCCATGAATTATAAAGTTTACTATTACTTAAGCCTAAAAATAATCATCACTTATAAATATTTATCAAAATTATGCTATCATATTTCATTATTTCCTCATAACAATCTACTAAGATAGCCATCAAACTTCTTTTGATGTTGTTATTGTTGTTATGTGCCGTCAAGTCTCATCTGACTCATAGTGACCCCTCCTTAGGTTTCTGAGGCAGTATCATTATGGAAGTAGATTGCCCCATCTTCCTTCCGAGGAGTGACTGATGGGTTTGAACTGCCAGCCTTCTAGTTAGCAGTCAAGTGCTTTAGGCACTATGCTACCAGAGATCCTTCTTGATGTAAGAATATTTAAAAAGAGATAAAAACTTAATATCTGAACATGAAAATCTAAAAATAATGAAAAATAGAAGGACAATAATACCAAAAGAGAAATTGGCAATCTGAAAGGAAATATTTGGAAAAGAGAAAAGTAAAAAAGGAAAGTCATGGAAATTATAAGTGAGAGACAATAAATAGGATATTTCCAAGATAACTAGGGTTTACATTGTAAGCATTTCAGAAAAAGAGAAGGAAACTGATGGAGGAATGAGTATGGAAGGCTAAATATACCAAATTTTAAAAGATAAGAATATGAATTGATAAGGATAAGGTAGGAAGCAAATAAAATTATTAAATCTTATGAAAAAGAAAAGTAAAAAAAAAAAAAGAAAAATTCTCAACTACACAATAATCAAGCATATGCCAATTAGAGAACTGAACCACTATTTTTACCTATGAGAATGAAAAAAAAATTATTTAGCTTTTAATAATAGTAAAGATTGGCAAAAGTATAGAGAAGTACATAGTTTAATGTATTGCTGATGGGAATATAAATAAATATCCTCTATTTACAGAGTAATTTGTACCTATAAAGGTTTTAAGTACACATTCTCTATTCCCTAACAACATAAAACCTGAGTAACTAACAGAAAGGAATTTGGGGGCATTTTCATAATTATGATTGAACAAGAGTGATAATATAGATTAAATGATGTCCTCCAAGAAGACATGTTGAATTCTTAACTCCTGTGGCAGTGAATATGCCCTTTTGAGGAAATAAGATTTTTCTTTGCAGATGTTATCAGTTAAATTAATGAAGTCATACTGGAACAGGGTAAGGCCTAATCTCCATCTCTTCTGAATGGTGTTGCATAAAATAGAAAAACAGACACAGAAACAGAATCACACTCAGGGGAAAGACATGCAAGGATCCATCTACAAGCCAAGGAAGGCCAAGAAACATTGGCTACCAAAAGTTGAAAGAGACAAGAAAGGATCTTTTCCTAGACAGAGAAAGAAAATAGCCCTATCTATGCCTTGATTTGGGCTCTAAATCAAGTCTTTTCCAGACTCCAGAACTGTGAAACTGTAAATTTTTGTTCTTTAAATCCACCAACTTTTGTGGACTTTTGACATAGTGGCCCTAGTAAATTAAGACCATAGTTTATTGCATTATTAATTGTTGTTGTTGTTGTTGTT
>NW_006921640.1:143443-151016 GCF_000298275.1 Orycteropus afer afer
GTGAGTAAGCACAAGCCCGCCTTGTTTCAGTGCCTATGCTTAAACTGCCCCCTGGCTGAACACTCTTCTCTTTGGCTTCCTGGGTTCACTACGGAAGTAGGATTGCCCAACCTTCCTCGGAAGGAAAGTTGGATACATATATATACACATATTCATATAATGCATATGAAAGCTGGACAATGAACAAGGAAGTTGGAGGAAGTATTGATGCATTTCAACTATGGTATTGGTGAAAAATTTTGAATATACCATAAACTGCAAGGACAAACAATTTTGTCTTGGAAAAAGTACAGCAGAATGCTCCCTGGTGGGTTTGAACTGCCAGCCTTCTGTTTAGCAGTCAAAAGTCTTAGGCACTATGCCAGAATGTTTACAAATGGCAGACTATTAGGATACTTAAAGTAACAGCATTCTCATTCAGATTCCAAGGACCTAAGAACAGGCTTTGTTTGCCAAGGACAGCAGGGAAAGGCAGGAGCCTGACAACAGGAAAGGAGACAGTTAATGAATGTATAAGTGCTGCCAACTAGCAAATAGAGGAGCATAGTACCCTGATTACTTAGAAAACATCCAAACAAAACAAAGAAAATGAAAATCTTGGCCAAATCTCTCCAACTTACAATCACCAATTAAATATAAACACAAAAATGTCACAATGTCTCGGAGATAAGAGAGCATCACAGTCCACACAAAGAAGAAAGAAAAAGCAGTAGAAACAAGGGACCAGGATACTGACCCAGAACACATCCTTGAGGAAGAAGCATCATTGGAACTCCCTGATAAGGAATTCAAAAGAATTATATTTAGGTACTTTCAATAGACTGAAACACAGATCAAGGAAAACACTGATAAAATTGAGGAAAACACGGAGAAAACCCTAGAACGATTTCAAAAGACAATACAAGAACAAAATGACAAAACAAATGAAAAATTAGAAATGATACAGAATTTACAGATAGAAATCCAGAAGATTAATACTAAATTTTCAGAAATAGATAACACATTGAATGGGCAAAGGAGTAGAATTGAATCAATGGAAGACAGAATTAGTGACAGTAAAGACAAATACCTCAATATTTCTTTGGAAACTGAATAATGACCAGATATACTGGTCAGATGGAGTCTGGTGACACCCCCAATACTATGGCCCTGGGATCCATTCTGGGCCTGGAATAAAACGCACTCCCAGGGGCTGGCTTCCAGCCCTATAGTAAATAAGGTGTACATGCAGACCACTCAACCCAGAGTGACACACCTACATCCTCTATGGAAATGTATCCCTTGGAGCAATTGACCACAGGACACCAGAAGGGTGACATTTGCATGGAGGAAATGCAAGACACATAAGAGTGCTTAACTATGAGGGGCACGGTGTGGGAGTGGAGCAGATTGGGTTAGGGTTGGGGTTGGTAAATGGGGAGTGAGACTAAATGTACATGTAATGTTGAACATAAACAAACTCTGCTCTATAAACTTGCACTTAAACCACAATAAATAAATACTTCTTTGTAAAGGGATAAGTGAGAGAAAAAGATCAAAACAAAATGAAGAAACCATATGGTTCATGTGGGGTACCATCTAAAAGAATAAACTATGTATAATCAGAATTCCTGGGAGCTCTGGTAGCATAGTGCCTAAGGAACTTGACTACTAACCAAAAGGCTGGCAGTTCAAACCCACCAGCCACTCCTCAGAAGGAAGGTTGGGCAATCCTACTTCTGTAGTGATACTGCCTCAGAAACCCAAGGAGGGGTCGCTATGAGTTGGGGCCAACTCGACGGCACATAACAACAACAACAATCAGAATTCCAGAACAGGAAGAGACAAATAAAACCACAGAGAAAATTGTCAAAGATTTGTTGGAAGAGAATTTCCCTGGTATACTGAAAGGTGAAAATATATCCATTCAAGAAGTACAATGAACCTCAAACAGGATAGACCCCAAAAGAAATTCACCAAGACATATCATCATCAAACTCACCAAAACCAAAGAAAAAGAAAGAATCCTGAAAGCAGCATGGGAAAAAATGAAAAATTACCTACAAGGGCCAACCAATAAAACTAAACTCAGATTTCTCAGCAGAAGCCATATAGGCAAGAAGCCAGTGTGATGGTATATATAAAACCCTGAAAAAAAAAAAAAAAAAAAAAAAATTTCCCACCAAGAATTATATATCCAGCAAAAGTGTCCCTCAAATATGATGGTGAAATTAGGACATTTCCAGATAAGCAAAATTAAGGGAATTTGTTAAAACCAGACCAACCTTACAAAAAATGCTAAAGGGACTCCTTTGGGCAGAGAAGCAACAACAATGACCATTAACACACATGATGACATAACCCAGAAACCAACCCAGTTATGGATGTATCCAAAGTAAATAAGTCTACAAGATTGTAAACAGGGAACCAGAGACATCAATTGACAAATGAGGACAATTACAAACCAAAAAGAGGGACAAAATTGTGTACTTACAAAACTTCTAAATTGTAGGGAAGTAAAGATAACTACAAGATAGAACAGACTGTTCTAAACTTGGAATGAAAATTATAAATTATAGGGTAACCTCAAAGAGAAAAATAAACCTTCGCATCAAAATAAAAAAGAAGACAAGCACAAATATTTAACAAATACTAAAACAATAGTAACAAAAGAAATGATATCATGATTAGTAAGCATAATGAGCTCAGCACAGAAAATGACATTGAACAAAGAAATCAGCAACAGCATGAAAAAGCAAATAACAAAATGACAGCAACCAATTCATACTTGTCAACAATTACACTGAAGGTCAAGAGATTAAATGCACCACTCAAGAGATGGAGAGTTGCAGACTGGAAAAGAAAACAACCCATCAATATGCTGTCTATAAGAGACACACTTTAGACACAAAGATAAAAATAGACTAAAAATCAAAGGTTGGAAAAAGATATATCAAGCAAATGGCAACTGTAAAAAAGCAGGAGTAGCAATATTAATTTTGGGTAAAATTGACTTTAAGACAAAAAACACCATAAGAGACAAACAAGAACATTATATAATGACTAAAGGATCAATGGAACGAGAGGACATAACCATAATAAACATCTATGCACCCAATGAAAGAGTCCCAAAACATATAAACCGGACTCTAACAGAACTGAAAAGACAAATAGATGACTCCACATCAGAGTAGGAGATTTTAATACACCACTTTCAATCACAGGTAGAACAACTGGAAAGAAACTCAACAAAGACACAGAAGAACAAAACAATACAATCCACCAACTTGACCTTATAGACATCTACAGAGCACTTCACCCAACAACAGCACAATATACATTCTTTCCCAGTGCACATGGAACATTATCCATGATAGACCATATGTTAGGTCACAAAACAAGCCTCAATATATTTAAAAACATTGAAATATTGCAAAACATCTTCTCAGATCACAATGCTATAAGATTAGAAATCAACAGTAGGAAGATGAACAGTAAAAGAGCAAACAAATGAAAACTGAACAACACCTTCCTTAAGAACAGTTGAGATCTGTTAGTGTAGTGCCTAAAGCATTTGTCTGCTAACCAGAAGGCTGGCAGTTCAAACCGACGAGCCACTCCTCAGAAGGAAGTTTGGGCAATCTACTTCCATAGTGATAATGCCTCGGAAACCCAAGGAGGGGTCGCTATGAGTCAGATCTGACTCGATGGCAGGGAGTTTGGTTTTTTTGGGTTTGGTGTAATAGAAGAAATAAAAAATGAAATTAAAAAATTCTTTGAATCAAACAAGAATGAAAACACAGCATACCAAAATTTTGAGGACATGGCAAAAGCAGTGATCAGAGGCCAATTTATAGCAATAACTGCATACATCAAAAAAGAAGAAAGAGCCAAAATCAACACTGTAAACCAACATCAACAATTAGAAAAAGAACAGCACACACACACACACACAAAAAGCCTACAGTCACCAGAAGAAAGGAAATAAGAAAGATTCGAGCAGAAATCAATGAAACAGAAAATAGGAAGAAAATAGAAAATATCAACAAGACTAGAAATTGGTTTTGTGAAACAATTAATAAAATTGGCAAACCACTGACAAATTTAAGAAAGGAAAAGAGGGAGAGAATACAAAAAATAACATAAATAAGAAATGAAATGGGTAACATCGTAACAGAACCAACTGAAATAAAAAGGATAATATCAGGATATTATAAAGAACTGTACTCCAACAAATATGAAAATCTGGAAGAAATGGACAGGTTTCTAGAAACCCACTAGTTACCTAAACTGACACAGACTGAGGTGGAAAATTTGAACAAACCCATAACAAAAGAAGAAATTGAACATGCCATAAAAAAATTACTGACAAAAAAAGGCCTGGTCCAGACAGTTTCACAAAAGAATTCTACCAAACATTCAGAGAAGAACTGATACCAATCCTACTCAAACTATTCCACAACATAGAAAAGGATGGGATTCTCCCTAATTCATTTTATGAAGCAAGCATAACTTTGATACAAAAACCAGGCAAAGACATCACTCAAAAGGAAAACTACAGACCAATATCCCTCCTCAATATAGATGCAAAAATCTTCAAAAAAAAATCCTAACAAATAGACTCCAACAACAAGTCAATGAAAATAATTCATTATGACCAAGTGGGGTCAAGTATACAAGTATACAAGGATGGTTCAATATTAGAGAAACAATCAACATCATCCACCACATAAATAAAACAAAGGAAAAGAATCACATAATCCTATCAATAATTGCAGAAAAGGCATTTGATAAAATCCAACACCTATTCCTGATCAAAACTCTCAGCAAAGTCAGAATAGAAGGGACACTCCTCAACATAATAAAAGGCATATATGCAAAACCAACAGCCAACATTCTTCTCAATAGAGGATGAAACCATATACCCCTTGCATACAGGAACCAGACAGTGATGCCCTCTATCACCACTTCTATTCAACATTGTATTGGAAATCAAGCTAAGGCAATAAGGCAAGAAAGGGAAATCAAAGGCAACCAAATTGGTAAGAAAGAAATCAAACTATCCCTATTTGCTGATGACATGATCCTATAAAAAATCCAAGGGACTCAGCAGAAAAACTACTGGAACTAGTGGAGAGATTTAGCAGAGTGGCAGGATACAAAAATCAGTTGGATTCCTCTACACTAGCAAAGAGATTGCTGAAAAGAAAATCAATAATATTTACAATAGCTAACAAAAAAATAAAATACTTGGGAATAAATCTCACTGGGGGCACAAAAGGCCTGTAACAAGAAAACTACAAATCACTACTCCAAGAAACCATAAGCGATCTACATGAATGAAAGAACATACCATGCTCATGGATAGGAAGAGTGAACATTTTGAAAATGTCAATACTACTCAAAGCAATCTATACATTCAATGCTGTCTCAATCCAGATTCTATCAACATTCTTTAAGGATATGGAAAAAACAATCACTAATTTTATATAGAAAGGAAAGAGACCTCGAATAAGCAAAGCAGTATTGAAGAAGAAGAACAAAGTAGTAGGTCTCACACTGCCCGATCTCAAAACCTACTATACAGAAACAGTAGTCAAAACAGCCTGGTACTGGTACAATAGATACATAGACCAGTGGAAGAGAATTGAGAACCCAGAAATAGATCCATCGACCTATGGCCAGCTGATCTTTGACAAAAGGCCCAAATCCATTAAACGGAGAAGAGATGGTCTCTTTAACAAATGGTGCCAGAAAAACAGGATATCCATTTGCAGAAAAATGAAACAAGATCCATACCCCACACCATACACAAAAACTACTCCAGATGGATCAAAGACTTAAATGTGAAACCTAAAATTTTAAAGTTCCTCAAGGAAAAAATCAGGGCAATTAGTGGTATTAATTTATGTCATAAATAGACTGTCAAGCATAACTCAAAAGCACCAACAGCAGAAGATAAACCAGATGAATGGGACCTTCTAAAAATTAAAGTTTTATATGATTCACAAGACTTCTCCAAAAGAGTAAAATGAGAATCTACAGACTAGGAAACAAAATATTTGTCTATGACATATGACTGGAGCTCTGGTAGCATAGTGGCTAAGTCACTTGCCTGCTAACCAGACGGCTGGTGGTTCAAACCCACCAGCCACTCCTCAGAAGGAAGGTTGGGCAATCCTACTTCCGTAGTGATACTGCCTCGGAAACCCAAGGAGGGGTCGCTATGAGTCGGGGCCGACTCGACGGCACATAACAACAACAACAACAACAACATGACATATGACATGGGACTTCTTTTTAAAATTTATAGAAAATTCTAACACCTCAACAACAAAAAGATGAACAATCCAATTAAAAAATGGGCAGAAGACATGAAAACACACTTAACCAAAGAGAATATTCAGGCAGGCAGCAAATACATGAAGAAATGCTCATGATCATTAGCCATTAGAGAGATGCAAATCAAAACAGCAATGAGATACCATCTCACTCCAGCACCAATTGTAAAGTTCAACAAGACAGAAAATAACAAATGCTGACGAGGATGTGGAGAGATTGGGACTCTCTTACACTGCTTGTGAGACAGTCAAATGATACAACAACTGTGGAAAGCAGTATGGCATTCCTTAAAAAGCTGGAATTAGAAATACTATTTCACCCAGTCATTCCCTTACTAGGTATATATCCTAAAGAAGTGAGAGCCAGGACAAGAACAGATATATGCCACCCATGTTCATTGCAGCAGTGTTTACAATAGCCAAAACATGGAAACAACCTAGGTGCCTATCAATGGAAGAATGGGTAACCAAACTATGTTACATACACACAATGGAATACTATGCAACTCTAAAGAATAATGTAGAATCTGCAAAACATCACATAACATGAATGAACTTGGAGGGCATTATATTATGCTGAGTGAAATAAGTCAGTCACAGAAGGACAAATATAGTACTAGCTCACCATTTTAAAAAGTCAAGGAAAGATTTATATAGAGAAGGAAATTTTGTTAGTTACTGGGGGTGGGAGGAGAAAGGAGGGAACACTGTAAAAAAAAATGCTTTGACCCATATCACTTTAATTTTGTGTATTTCACTGTACATAAATTATATCTCAATAGTATCCAAGAACATGTATAGGGTTGGCAGACAATGGTCCTATAAGTTTATGTGAATGAACAAGATTCCCAGGTGTATAGTAGAGCTGACAAGGCACAAGGTTGTGGTCACTGCTTGGTTACAGCCAGCTACCCAGAGGGACCGAGTAGTTGAACTTGTGGGCTTAGGACCATAGTCGCAGGGGACATCAAGCTCAATTGGCATAACATACTATACAAAACATTGTTCCACCTCCTACTTTGGCAAGTAGCGACTGGGATCTGAAAAGTTAGCAAGCTGCCATCTAGATGCAACAATAGGTCTCTCCTCATCCAGAGCAAAGAAGAATGAAGAAAACCAAAGATTTATGGAAACAATTAGTCCTCATGACTGGTAGACCATGCGATCCTCAGCCTATATGACTGTAAGATCAGAAGAACTAGATGGTGCCCAGCTACCACTGTCAACCCTTGGAGGGAGATCTATGTAGGAGA
>NW_006921640.1:151516-154062 GCF_000298275.1 Orycteropus afer afer
GAGAGAGAGAGAAATATATATATATATATCTCAATAAAATGTATATTTAAAAAGAAAGAGTATCATACATGTAGAAAGCAAAGGTCATTAAAAAGACGGGAAAGGAAGAAAAGATAAAAATATATGTCTGACACTTGCTCCTGAAAGGAGGGTACTTAAATTGAATGGAAGAAAGGATGAAATTAAGGAGCTGAATAGATTTCAAAGGGAAGCTTTAAAAGACGAACTAAAAAGCAAAGCCTTCTGCCATGAAGTTAACTCTGACTCATAAACCCATATGGGTTTCCAAGGCTGTAAATCTTTATTGAGACAGACTGCCTCATCTTTCTCCTGCAGAGCAGCTGGTGAGTTTGAACTACTGAACTTCTGGTAGGCCAATGCCTTAACCACAGCACCAGAGAAGACAATGTAAAGTGTTATAATCAAATGTGCAAAGACCTGGAGTTACAAAATCAAAAAGGAAGAATATGTTTGCATTTCTCACACTGAAAAAAAAACTGAAGGATAAAAAAAATCATCTCAGGTTGCAATATTGAAGGATCCTGTGGGCAAAATATTGAACAATTTAAAAAGCATCAAAAGAAGATGGAAGAAATACACAGAGTCAGTATGGCTGATGTTCAACCATTTGAAAGAAATGGCTGATGTTCAACCATTTCAGGAGGTGGCATATGATCAAGATCCAATGTATTGAATAAAAAAGTCCAAGCTGCACTGAAGGAATTGGCAAAAAAACAAGGGTCTAGGAATTGATTGGATACCCATTGAAATATTTCAACAAATGGATGCAGCACTTGATGTACTAACTCAATTTTAACAAGAAATTTTTAAGACAGCTACCTGGCCAATTGACTAGAAACATCTATATCTGTGCCCATTCCAAAGTAAAGGTAATCCCACAGAATGTGGAAATTATTGGACATTATCATTAATATCACACACAAGTAAAATGTTGCTGAAGATAATTCAAAAATAGTTGCAGCAGTACATTGATAGAGAAATTCAAGCTAGATTCAGAAGAGGACATGGAATGAGAGATATCATTGCTCTTGTGAGATAGCATTTGGCTGAAAATAAAGAATGGCAGAAGGATGTTTACCTGTGTTTTATTGAGTATGCAAAAGCATTTGACTGTGTGCATCATAACAAATTATGGATAACATTGCAAAGAATGGGAATTCAAGAACAGTTAATTGTGCTAATGAGGAACTTGTACATAGACCAAAAGACTCATTTGAACAGAACAAGGTGATACGACATGATTTAAAATCAGGAAAGATGTGTGTCAGGGTCATATACTTTCACTGTACTGATTCAGTCTGTTTGCTGAACAAATAATCCGGAAAGCTGGACTATATGAAGAAGAACATGACATCAGGTTTGGAAGAAGACTCATTAACAACCTGCGATATGCAGATGGCACAACCTTGCTTGCTGAAAGTGAAGAAGACTTGAAGCACTTACTGATGAAGATCAAAGACTATAGCCTTTAGTATGGATTATATCTTAACAAATATCTTCACAATTGGACCAATAAGCAACATCACAATAAACGGAGAAAAGATGAAATTGTCAGGGATTTCATTTTACTTTGGATCCACAATCAACATCCATGGAAGCAGCAGTCAAGGAATCAGACAACGTATTTGTTCTGATTACCTGGTACCATTCTGACAAGACTATACCACAAATGGATGGACTTAACAAACAGGAGTTTATTCTCTTACAGTTTGGAGGCTTCAAGTCCAAGTTCAACGTGCCAGGCTCTAGGGGCTGGGTGAAATCCCCTTAACCTTGGGTTGCAGCTCTGCCTCCTTCTCCCCACCCACTGAAGCTGGAGGCTTTTCTTCACTCAGCTGCTGGCTGCTGAGGCTAACAAACCCAAGGTTGACAAGTAAAATGGCATAGTCCCAATGTTACCAAACCACACAGCAGGCCATTAATTCAAATCCATTATAAGTCCTGAGGTCAGCAGAGCATGGAAGGCTGCTGAAAAATGACACGGCTACATGCAGGGTCCAAGCATGCCATAAGCTAGCTGCTATCCCCAAGGCTTCTCCTTATACACAGGAAGCAGACCATATCCCAAAGGCAACTCAGCTGCTTGTGGTAAATCCCACCATGGAGCTGATGACCTATCTCATCATGGGGAATAACTACCACCAGCTTCCCAGCCACTCAACTAGGCCCAGCCAAGTTGACAGACAAACATAACCACACAGTATTACACTGGGAAAATCTGCAAAAGACCTCTTTAAAATGCTAAAGAGCACAGATGTTACTTTGAAAACTAAGGTGTGCTTGACCCAAGCCATGATATTTTCAATAGCCTCATATGCACAAGTTTTGGCACGGCTTGCAGACTGAGACAGACTAGGAAGACGATCATCTACTGCTCAAAGAATTGGACAGGGAAAACCTTCTGAATAGCAGAGAAACACTGTCTGGTACATTATGTGCAACTTTGTGAATAGCCTGGAAACATCCAATACAGTGCAGGACAACAAGCCACTTAGGTTAGAAGGATCTCAAAATAGGACTGGGGG
>NW_006921640.1:160542-164942 GCF_000298275.1 Orycteropus afer afer
TGCATTGTAAATTTTGGTCAATGACATGAGACAAAGTATATGTGAACTGCTGTATGAAAAGTGAATTTACTCTGTAAATCTTCACCCAAATTCTAATGAAAAAAAAAAAAAAAGGACTGGGAATGGGCTGCATTATCAAAGTAGAACCAACCTTACTTATATGGATAAAGTAAAGCTTTCAAGTTCTCCATTTGCTGACATGACACAACTCAAATCAAAGAAAAACAGCTGCAAACATCCATTAATAATTGGAACATGGAATGTATGAAGTATGGATCTAGGAAAATTGGAACTTGTCAAAACTGAAACAGAATGCATAAAGATTGATAGCCTAGGCATTAATGAGCTGAAGTGGACTGGTTTTGGCCATTTTAAATCAGACAACCATATGATCTACTATGCTAGTAATGACAAGTTGAAGAGGAATAGCATGGCATTAATCATAGCAAAGGATATTTCAAGATCTGTCCTGAAGTACAATGCTGTCAGTGATAGGATAATATCCACACATCTACAAGGAAGACCACTTAATACAGCAATTATTCAAATTTATGCACCAACTACCAAAGCAAAAGATGAGGAAATGGAAGATTTTTATCAACTTCTGCACTCTGAAATTGACCAAACATGCAATCAAGATGTGTTCATTATCACTGGGGACTGGAATGCAAAAGTTGGAAACAAAGAAAAATCACCAGTAGTTGGAAAATTTGGCCTTGATGACAGAAATAATACTGAAGATCGCATGATAGAATTTTGCAAGACCAACGATTTATTCATTGCAAATAGTTTTTCAACAACACAAATGGCAGCTATACACGTGGACTTTGCCAGATGGAATACACAGGAATCAGATTGACTATATCTGTGGTAAGAGGAGCTGGAAAAGCTCAGTATCTGCAGCCAAAACAAGGCCAGGAGCTGACTGTGGAACATCCGATCAACTGCTCATATGCAAGTTCAACTTGAAGGTGAAGACAATTGAAACAAGTCCACAAGAGCCAAATATGATCTTGAATATATCCCTCCTGGATTTAGAGACCATATAAAGAATAGATTTGATGCATTGAACACCAATGACCAAAAACCAGAAGAATTTTGGGATGACATCGAGAACATCATCCATGATGAAAGCAAGAAGAGGTCATTAAAAAGATGAGAAAAAAAGAAAAAACAAAATGGGTGACAGAGGAAACTCTGAAGTTTGCCCTTGAGTGGAGAGTAGCCAAAGCAAATGGAAGAAATGACAAGATAAAGGAGCTGAACAGAAGATTTCAAAGAGCAGCTGCAGCAGACAAAGCCAATTACTACAATGAAATGTGCAAAGACTTGGAGTTAGAAAACCAAAAGGGAAGAACACGCTCAGCATTTCTCAAGCTGAAAGAAAGGAAGAAAAAAATTGAGCCTCGAGTTGCAATACTGAAAGATTCTATGGGCATAATATTGAATGATGCAGGAAGCATCAAAAGAAGATAGAAGGAATCCACATTCACTGTACCAAAAAGAACTGGTAGATCTTCATCCATTTCAGGAGGTGTCACATGTTCAAGAATCAATGATACTGAAGGAAGAAGTCAAAGCTGCACTGAAGGAACTGCCAAAGAATAAGGCTCCAGGAATTGATGGAATACCCACTGAGATGTTTCAACAAAAGGATACCCCACTGGAGGCACTCATTCGGTTATGCCAAGAGATTTGGAAGACAGCTACTTGGCCAACTGACTGGAAGAGATCCATATCTGTACCCTTTCTAAAGATGATCCTACAGAACGTGGAAATTATCGAACAATATCATTAGTATCACACACAAGTAAACTCTTACTGAAGATAATTCAAAAATGGATGCAGCAATATATTGACAGAGAACTTTCAGAGGTGCAAGCCAGATTCAGAAGAAGACATGGAACAAGGGTTATCAAGGCTGATGTCAGATGGATCTTGGCTCAAAGCAAAGAATTCCAGAAAGATGTTTAATTGTGTTTTATTGACTATGAAAAAGCATTTGATTGTGTGGATCATAACAAATTGTGGATGACATGGAGAAAAATGGGAATTCCAGAACACTTAATTGTACTCATGAGGAAACTACGTAGAACAGGAGGCTGTCATTTGAACGGAACAAGGGGACACTGCATGGTTTAGAGTCAAGAAAGGAGTGTGTCAGGGTTGTGTCCTTTCACCATTGATTTCATTCAATCGATATGCTTAGCAAATAATCCAAGAAGCTGGGCTATATGAAGAAGAATGTGGCATCAGCATTGGAGGAAGAATCATTAACAATCTGCGATATGCTGAAGACACAACTTTGCTTGCTGAAAGTGATCATGACTTGAAGCACTTACTGATGAAGATTCAAGAATATAGTGTGAAGTATGGATTGCATCTCAATATAAAGAAGACAAAAATCCTCACAACTGGACCTATAAGTGGCATCATAATAAATGGAGAAAAGATTGAGGTTGTCAAAGACTTAATATTGCTTGGTTCTACAAAGCCAATGGAAGCAGCAGTCAGGACATCAGATGCCATATAGTACTGGCCAAGGTGGCTGCAAAAGATCTCTCTTAAGTACTGAGGAGCAAAGATGTCTCCTTGAGGACTAGGGTGAACCTGATACAAGCCATGATATTTTCATTCACCTCATATGCATGTGACAGCTGGACAATGAATAAGGAAGACTGAAGAAGAATTGATGGTTTTGAGATGTGATGCTGGCGAAGAATGCCAAAGATACCATAGACTGCTAAAAGAACTAGCAAATCTGTCCTGGAGGAAGTGCCTCTGGAATGCTCCTTGGAAGCGAGAAAGGCCAGACTTCATCTCATCTACTTTGGTTATGTTATCAAAAGGGACCATTCCCTAGAGAAGGATGTCATGCTTGGTAAAGCGGAGTGTCCACAAAAGAGGGGAAGGCCTTCAACAAGATGGATTGACACAGTTTCTGCAGCAATGGGCTCAAATACAGCAGGGATTGCAGAGCTGGTGCGGGAACAGGTGGTGTTTCATTCTGCTGTGCATAAGGGTTGCTATGAGTAGGGGAAGACTCGACAACACCTAACAACAACAACAACATATGCACGTGAAAGCTAAACCATGAATATGGAAAAGTGAAGAAAAATTGATGACTTTAAATTATGATATTGGTGAAGAATTCTGAAAATACCATGGACTGCTAGAAGAAAGAATAAATCTGTCCTGGATAAAGTGCAGCCAGTGTGTTCCTTTAAAAGTGAGAATGGCCAGACTTCATCTCACATATTTTGTACATAATGTCAGAAGGGACCAGTCCCTGGAGAAGGATATCATACTTGTTGAAGTAGAGCGTCAATGAAAAAAGAGAAGACCTTCAACTAGATGGATTAACACAGTGGCTGCCAAAATAGGGTCAAGCATAGCAAAGATGGTGAGGAAGGTACAGAACTGGGCACTGTTTTGTTCCATTGTACATCAGTATGAGTTGGAATCGACATGATGTCACATAACAACAACAACAGGGACTTATGACTACGTACGTATATTTACATATAAAGATTTTGGAGATAAAATTTTAAGTGAAAAATGAAAGTAACAGGTAAAAGGCCATACAGTTGTTCAGAATTTCCCTAAATTTACTCCTTAGTCTTTGGAATATGTGTAATGGAAATGAAGTGTAATGAAGTTGGAATAATGGAAGACTGAACTTCTGAAGCTAAGACACACAGTGAAGCTGATAAAAAGTTAGTGGTCGATATCTAATACATTTTATTACATCCCATGCCATCTCCCCTGTCCTACTCTAATGAGTCACAAAATTTTGGCGAGGGAGTTAGGATGGAATAGATGGAAGGTTACTTAGTTAAGAAGAGGAATAGAATCAGCTGTGTCACAATTGTCTAAGATTCTCTTTTTAAATGAAACTCCATTGTACTGGGAATATGGTGGATCCCTCTTCCCAAAGACTTTGGAAAAGAAACTCCATTCCAGACTCTAGCTCCTTCAGGCTTTTCTGTCTTACCTTTAAGGAGTAGAATGCTCTATATTACCATTTATTTTTCATGCAAGTGTTTTTGGGTTGGAGGTAATCCTGTCATTTATTCTCTGCTCACTTACAGTATTCTATAGAATAATAGATGGACCCACAACTCTGCTAGCAATGTAGCAATAAAGATTACAGATATGGTCCTTTGACTCATGTAGGATAAATTGTAGTATGAGGTTGGACATTAACAATCAATCCTGCCATATTTACTTTCAATTTTTATATAGACCATGAAGGCAAATAATAGGGCCTGATCCAGTCTTGGGGGTGGGACATGGGGCATGGAAACTGTTTCCAGATGCAGGGATATTTAACCTCACTCTGAATATGAGTGCAACCAAATGAAAGGAGGGGATTAGTGGCTTGTTGTTGTTGTTGTTAT
>NW_006921640.1:170003-177437 GCF_000298275.1 Orycteropus afer afer
CTGTGATGGAGTTCCTGTGGGCCCAGAAGGTAGGTGGGATTGGGGGATGGCCACACCTCCGTTCACCAAGCGGGTGTGGGGTATACAAGTAACAAGAGGAATGTCGTACCTTGTCAGTCTTGCAGGTCCTGAGTGTCCTTGGGGTTGCTGGAAAGCAGAACATGTTCTTAAGCCCCAGGAATCTGCGAGAGCTCTGTCTCTTTAAATACCCAAAATAGTCAAGCTGCTTTTTAAACCTTCAAAATGGCGGCGTCCTCCGGACCAGCAAAAGTACACAGCTCAGCCCACCTTTCTCTTCACCTTCTCCGTTTGTTCCCCAATGACTGTGCACAGTCCTCCATGCAGTCCTGGTTAGCAGGTGATTTTTAGATTAATTCTTGGGTCCTACCACCACTCGGGAATTTCCAAGCTGTCTGTGCCATCAGGATCACTGTCAGACCGCAGCTCCATCTGTCTCTTTTTTGGTATTTTCACGCAAATTCTTCTGCTAGTTGGAGTTTAGTCCACTTCTATATCCTTCCCTCCAAGGCTCAGGGGTCCAAGATTATCTTCTGTGTCTGTGTTAACTGGTTTCCCTTTTGTTTGTTGAAGAGGGTCTGTGCAGTCTTTCTGCCTGGTCCGCCATCTTGCCAGATCTCAATTGAACTTCATTTCTTTAGTAGCTATTTTATCATTGTCCTCCTCTCCATATCCATTATCTCTGTCTTAGTAATTGAATGGATATCATTGAACTTCAACTGTGGCAATCAAATCTTACTAGTCTTCCTCTATCCTTTCTCACACAATTTCAGTCCATTCCCAATTCTGTTGTTATAATGAATCTCCTAAAATTACAAATATTACTATGTCATGCCCCTTGAGTGCCTAATAAACTTCTTCTTTAGTCACCCAAAGTTTTTAACATAATATCTGCTTTCTTTGACAATTTCACACCCAGATTAATTTTCTACTTCTAATTAACCTCTCTCTTTTGCAAGTATACTGAATATTTCCCCTATTTACATAGTAAACCATTATTTCATGTCTCTATGCCCTTCTATAAACTATAACCCCTGCCTGGAAATATCTGCCTGTCTTCTTAAATTTAACAAACTCCTAATCATCCTCCAAAACCCTCTTAAATTCCCCCAGGAACCCTTTCTTAATTCTCCTGGAAAAATCTAGTAGTTCAGTAGTTTATTTGCTCCACATAGTGCCTTGTATTTATTCACATTATAACATTGTTTCTGCTGCTGTTAGTTGCTATAAAGTCTATTACAACTCATGGTGACTCATGTGTGGAGAGTAATTGCTCCACAGGGATTTCAAGGCTGTGACCTCTTAGAAGCAGATCACAGGGCTGTTTTTCCAGGGGACTTTGGGCAGGCTTGAACCGTACACCTTTCAGTAGTAATCTAGCTCCTACTCATTTGTACCACCCAGGGACTTCTGGTATATGTAGCACTTTAGTTTTTTTATTTGTTTTGATGTTTGTCTCACCACATATCTTATTCATGTTTCCAACTCATTATATTTTTCAGTGCCTAGAATAAAAGTAAACACTCAAAAAAAATTGTTAAATGAAAGAACAAATAACATAAATGCTTTTCTATGAAAGTTTATTATATCTATACAACCAGCACAGATTGTGTGATTTTGAGGACCCT
The DNA here is from genome assembly GCF_000298275.1 of Orycteropus afer afer. NCBI lineage: Eukaryota > Metazoa > Chordata > Mammalia > Tubulidentata > Orycteropodidae > Orycteropus > Orycteropus afer. The sequence goes on from NW_006921640.1 coordinate 171,650, forward strand.
GTAGATTTTGAGTAAAGTCACTCTCTGTAAGATCGTGCCTATAAGATCGTGTGTAGTGAGTTTTAACCTTTCTTTTGCTGTATAAAGGCTTTTGCTTGGTTCCAATGGTAATACCTCATCTCTTCCCTACTCCATCCCTTCTCCTGAAAACTTGCACTAGAATTGATGACTTGACCCAGGAGAAGAGATGGGTGGGCAATGTTTTTAGCAATTTCAGTTCTGATGTAAACAGCAGGCTTCTTTTTTTTTAGAACAGTAACCCACTTGTGTTTCCATATAATTGCAATATTCTTGACAGTAGGCGCCTTCACTTTTCTTGCAAATGACGATTTTGAAATCAGGTGGTTCTTCTGTATAAAGAAATATCCAACATTAGCCTCTTAAGACCATCTCAATAATCAAACAATGTTCTTTTTACCCCATAGGGATATGGAAGCAAATGACAATGGATAGGAAGCAGATTTCTACAGTTCATAGTTTCCAGATGTAAACTACAAAATTGACCTCAGATATGTAGCTCTGCCCTTTCTAAGAGAGATTTTCTACTTAGACTATTATCTTTCTAGTTCAAACCCCAACACAACATACGAATCATTTCCAATGTGCCATCTCTGGCAGACAAACCTGGAATTATCTAAAAACTGCTGAGGAAATTCACCTTTTCTAGATATCCCATACCAAAGTTGTAAAACAACATTAGAAATTCCTTCCTAGTTTGGATTCAAATTCTCTCTATATGAATTTGACTCTCTGATTTTGTTTATTTTGGATCAATTTAAAATAATCCCATTCATCAGCTGTATGTTGTTAGGTGCCATCGAGTTGGCTCCAATTCATAGCCACCCTACGTACAACAGAACAAAACACTGCTCAGTCCTGTGTCAGCCTCACCAATTCTCTATAGTAACTCTTAAATATTTTAAAGTGAATTATTTTGCCTCTCTATGTATTTCTGTTTCATGATTAAATATGTTATGTGTATGTCTAAATGTTGTTGTCTGGTGCTGTCAAGTTGATGGTGACTCACAGCATCTCCATTTGACAAAGTATAAATGTCCCATAGAGTTTTCTTGACTGTAATCTTTATGAGACAAGATCTCCAGGTCTTTCTCCAGCAGAGCTGCTGAGTGGGTTGGAACCGACAATTTTTCAGTTACCAGCCAAGCACTTAACCATTGTGCCACCAGATCTCCTTGTCCATCTAATACAGTGATTTTGAAGCAGATTTAAATAGTTTTCTGGTTGTTCTCATCTAGACCCTCTTCCAGTACAAAAACACATACATACACCTTTCAGCAATAGAAAAAATAGGTATTATCATACCTACACACAGACCAAACCAGTACTTGGCCTTTAACTCCTGTTCAGTCTGCATCTCTAGTCACCAAAACTAATTCTAAAATATGAGTAAAATTGGTACCCTGAATTTAAAGGGGAAGTGGTAATATTACAGGCTTTAAAACAAGAACATTCTGAGTCCAACTTTTCTAATATCTAGGTAGTGTATGTCTTTGAGAAAACCACTTTTCAAGATGCTTTTATTTTTTATTTTTTTTCAAGATACTTTTATTGGTCAAGAGGGGATGATAATACTTACCTTCTAAAGTTATATGAGGAATCTCTGGATGGCACAAATGTTTAAGTGCTTGACTATTAACTGAAAGACAGTTTGAACTCACCCAGAGGTGCGTTGGAAGAAATATCTGACAACCTGCTTCTGAAAGGTCATAGCCTTGAAAATCTGAAAACTCAAACACCTTACGGAATGCAGTCCCTACTGTGAACCACATGAGTTGGGATTGACTCTATCCTAACTCTTTTTTTCTAAGTTTGTATGAGGTCTAGAAAAGGCATGGGTACATAGTAGAAACCCAAGGAGGGGTTGCTATGAGTTGGGGCCAACTCAACAACACATAACAACAACAACAAATTATAATAATAATTTAATTGCTTGAGACTCAATCTGGCCCTAGTTGTCTTTGGTCCTATATCTTCTGACAAGTCAGCCAAAGCAATACAAAGAACTATGTTGTTGTGTTTGAGCACAAAGACTTTGGAGACCATTTTGGTAGGGTCAAATCCTGGCTCAGATACTTACTAGCTCTGTTATCCTCAGGAAAGTTAATGGACCTTTTCTTTCTTAATTTTCTCATCTACAAAGTGAGATGATAATCATACTTACCTCATAAGGCCATTACAAAGATAAAGTTGGCTAATTTATGAAAAACATTTAGAAGAGAACAACACAGACTGAACACTGTACAAATGTTATTTTATAATGTCTTTGTCATATTGAGTATTACTTAAACTCATAAGACACAATTATCTAATAGTATGAAACTTATGTTACAATAAAGATAAGTTCATAACAAAATTTTGTCCAGTGGGTACTTTTTCATAAAATAAGCCACTTTCTCTGAATGTGCATTCAAGAAATATTTACTAAAGATCTACAATGTGCCAACTGTTCTAGGTATTGGATGCACCATACTAAACAGGGCACTCAGTCCTTGTTCATAGACCTTATTTTCTACTGATGCTTACAGTTCTCATTAGCTTTGATACTGACTTTGGATAAACTCTTACTGCCATCTAGTTGTTTCTGACTCATAGTGACCCCTCCTTGGATTTCTGAGACGTTATCACTACAAAAGTAGATTGCCCAACTTTCCTTCCAAGGAGTGGCTGGTGGGTTTGAACTGCCAGCCTTCCGGTTAGCAGTCAAATGCCTTAGGCACTACACCACTAGAGCTCCCTGACTTTGGATACATGGAACAAAATAGGAATATGTAGTCCAGGATCATCAATCAATAGAACACAATCAATGGATAATCTTTATAATATTATATTTGATTGCCAAACTAGTTCTCTCTATCTCGTGTCTCTCTTCGTAGTTCATATTGCTCCTCTCATCTCTATTCTCAGTGATTTTTCCAGGACCATCAGTCAATTTCCTTTAGCTTCTTCTTCTGTATACTCCAGGAAACATCTTTGTTAACATCTTTCTCCACAAACACATACAAAAAATTTTTAAAAATCAGTCATTCTTCCTTAGGGAAAAGTTACACATTCTACATTTTAAAGGCAGAGTAACAGAGATTCCCAGCAACTACACAACTTCTCCAAAGTTGCATAGCTCAGGACTGCAACAAAAGACAATTTCTAAAGCCAAGGAGATATGGTTTACTGTGGGAAGACTTTCCTAAAAGACTCTGCTCTTCTTCTTTAAGCTATATTACTGTGGTTTCTGACGTATCTAAGGTTTGTAACAGAGAAAAGGAGGAGTAAGGAGATCAAAAGTTTGTTACTCTCATAACTTGACTGCGCTTTCAGCGTCAACTGTCAGGAAAATTCATCTCCATTCCAGCTAATGATTTCTTCCTTTTTCAGTCCCTAAGTATCAAATCCACCAGCCCCTCCTCGGAAGGAAGATGAGGCAATCTACTTCCATAGTGATACTGCCTCGGAAACCCAAGAAGTGGTCGCTATGAGTCAGGTCTGACTTGACAGCACATAACAACAACAAGTATCAGATGACTTATTATGGCTGTCTGTTGGTCCTTTTTCTCTTTTTTATAGGCCCAAAGAAATCTCCTGTGTATACCTCATATCTGGACCACAGAAAACATGTACACATTCTTTGCCCCCCCAAAAAAAAATGAGTGGGAGGGCATATCTATTCCATACAATAGCAATCTTTCCTTTGCCCCTGCCAGCAGAGAGGTTAAACTGCCAACACTTCCCTTTTGTATTTTTAAGACACACTAGTCCATTGAGGGCCCATAGAGCAGAAGATATACATTAATCTCCTCAAGTGAATCTGTCAAAGGCCATTTCCCATGGCTTGAAGTGGAGCCATGGACTGCATACCCTTCCCCTCAGGAGAAGAATGGACCTCTCAGATCCCAAATTTTTGCTCTTCAAAAACTCATTCCTAATTTCCATTTTTTACTGTCTGATGCTTTTGACATGGGTGAGAACACTTGTCTCATTGGTTCTTGGTTACTTGTTTTGAATCTAAGCTGAAAAGTTCATTAAACACCCTTTTACTCACAGTTAGTTAGTAACTCTTAAGGGAGACAGATATCTGTATAGAAAGAAAGATGGAATTACAACAGATGAATAAAACAAAGAGATCCTACAGGTTTCTATTCATTTGGTAAATTAATTGACTTGCTCATTCCTTTGAAGCAAAATTATTTAGGAATGCTTGATGTACATGGAGAACAGCTCCACTCTGACACACAGGGAGTCACCACGAGTCTAAATCAACTCCTGTAAATTGATGTCCAGTGAATGGAAAATGTTCTACAGGAGAATCGAGGACATGCTTGTTCCAGAACTCAGATCTGGCGGTAAAAAGAACATTGAAAATTCAATATGATAAATCCACAGTAGAGTGTACACAAAGAGATGTTGGAACACAGAGAAAGAAGCAAACAGCAAAAATCTCTCTGAGAATGTAACATTTAACAGGGTCTTCAACTAAAGTTAGATCTTTTCTGCTTAGACTTTGTGCAAAGAAATGAAAGAGTGAAACATGTTCCAGTAATTATATGGAAAATGTGACTTGAGTACCATGAGAATGACAGCTGATAATAGAAAATGTGGGTAAGATAAGTTGATGTCAGACTGATAAAGACTTTTTATGACTGGATATTTAAAGATTTATCCTTGTCATCACTCATTTTTAAACTGTTTCTATGGAATAGTATCTTTCTTAATATGCTAATACAAGGAAGTAATAGGATTCTCTCCCCAATTCAGAGGAAAAGAAATTAAGTGACAGAATTTTTTTAGTAGTATATTCTACCATTTTCCCAAACATTTGGTGCCAACTGTCACCTTTATATTCCTATTATTTTTCTATTTCTCCCTTCATATGATTAGAATTAATTATATGAATATTTATCATGTGTGTTCTAAAGTATATTATGATTTCTAGGTGCTTCACAATGTAGACATGGAGAACTACTGTGGAAGATAATAGAGAATTGCTAAATGTTTCTATGTAGCAAAATGACTTCTTCAGAATAATATAGGAGGAAGAGATTTAGAAGCACAGAAATATGCATTATTTGGAGCACAGTGAGTTCAAACTATCTGTACTGACATGGAGAATAAAAATGTAATCTGGGAACCACAACTTTATAGGTTTTAGATGTCACCTTGGGAATGAATATAACAAGGCAGGAAAACATTTGCAGTAAGAAGAGATGAGCTACCCTATCCTTTAAAAGACAAGCAGAGGAGGAAGAGCTAGCTAAATATACTAAGTGGTTGTCAGAGAGGGAGGGGAAGAACCAAAGCACAATGCTATCACAGGAACCAAGAGAGATCTCAAAAAGAGTGGCAAGGGAGTTCAAATGCTTATAAGAGCATTATGGAGAATGGAGAAGGAGAGGAGGAAATTGATGTTCAGTAAATACTAATTTTGCCTAAAGTATTTTTAAATATACCCTTTCATTTGTCAGATTTGAAAATTAAGTGGTCATTGATGCCCTCCTAAATTTCACTCAGTATATTGCACTATACTGTAAAAAAGAATCAGGCACAATTGTAAGAAAATGGATACTAAGTATGGAAACTGGAGCTGCAAATAGAAGTATAAATAAAAATTAAAGAAAGTAATGGTATACTAAATCAGAATTTGGGGGTGGAGAACACGAGGACGGAAGAAAATAGCATATTGTAAAGGGAGTATTCAGTGAAAGCTTCTTGAATGATGGAAACGGTAAGACTTGAATAAATTCTGGAAGAATGAAAATTTGGTAGTCAGTGAAGATGG
>NW_006921640.1:177537-179521 GCF_000298275.1 Orycteropus afer afer
CCTTCCTTCCGAGGAGTGGCTGGTGGGTTTGAACCGCCAGCCGTCTGGTTAGCAGGCAAGTGTCTTAGCCACTATGCTACCAGAGCAGTATCACTATGGAATTAGATTGCCCAATCTTTCTTCCAAGGAGTGGCTGGTGGGTTTGAACCACCAGCCTTCTGGTTAGCAGTCAAGTGCCTTAGGCACTATGATACCAGAGCTCCTAGGGATAAGTGGCAGTGGAGAAAAAGTTCAAAGTACAAGATAAGATTGTGCAAAGGAAGGCCCAGGGAAAAAGGTCATTCTGCACTTGAGGAATTAGAGAAAAATTGTAAATGGAATTCACTAGAGAGTCAGGAGGAAGTGTCAAGATACATTTTGCTTCAGAGGCCATGTTAATGGTCTGAGGCTTTATCCTGGAAGCAGGCATAATCCTTGACTCAGTGCTTACTCTCACACCCATAACCAATCTGTCAGCAAACAGTATTAACTTTTATTTTACTTTATCCAGAATTTATTGACTTATTTTCATAGTATCTTATCTATCACTTGGGTTATTGTAATGGTCTCCTTGTGAGTTTTCTGCTTCTGCCTCCACTCTCTTTCTCTATTCTCAACTCAGCAGCCAGAGTGATTCAGTTATGATAGAAGTCAGATCATGCTACTTATCTAGTTGTTAGATGCCATCCAGTTGGCCCCCAACTCATGGTGACATAAAAGAAAGAAACAGTGTCTGGTCTTAAGCCATCCCCATGATCAGCTGCTGATCAGACCATTGTGATCTGCATATGAAAACCCTAAGGTTTTCATTGGCTGACTTTTGGAAGTCAATTGCCAGATATTTATTCTTAGACTGTCTTATTCTGGAAGCTCTGCTGAAACCTGTGCAGCACTATAGCAATGCATAACTCCCCACTGACAGATGGATGGTAGCTTTGTATGAGGTGTATTGGCTAGAATCATACCTGGGAAGATGGGAATTCTACCACAGAACCAACAATGGCTCCTACTTCTATGCTTATGAGATAATAGTGGAATCATAGCTGTGATAGCATGGGAGATAAGCTAGCAGAGAAGAGCTAAGTACAGTGGAGTGTGATTTTGCAGCACTCTCTGACAGAGGGATGCTGGTGTGAGATAAAAGGGGAACATACACCACTGAGTGGATGAGAAACATGGGGAAAACATGGTTGAGGCTGAGGCTGATGATTTTGAAGTTTAGCTGTCCATGTGGGCTGCCAAAAGAAACTGTTCAGGACATGATTAGAAATACTCAACTGGAATTCCAGCAAGTGATGCTCCTTCTTTCCTGGACTGCCTCCCATTCCACTAAAGTTTCTCTTTCCTCATCATCTACAATGACATTCTTCTCACATAATTTGCTTCCTACTTCTCAAATTCTTTTTCCCATCTCTCTCACTGGCACCTCTTTTCCTACTCATCATTTAAACCTTAGCATTCCTAAGTTGTCCCTCTTCTCCCTCCCTCTTCTTGCTTGAAAAGCTTCACTCTAGATGACAGATTTTAAGTTTGTTTCAACATTTCCATTACCAGGCCAACTATGTCTACACTTATTTCTTGTTTCCATTTTTCCCCTGAAAAGCAGATAGTCCATTCAACTCCCTATTGGACATCCATGAATGCCTCCTGCCCTTACAATTCAACGTGTCCAAAACCAATCTAATTCTTTCCACGCTCATCTTGCTCCTCCTGCTCCTCCTTTTCCTCCATGTGTTGCCTTAATTAATACAAATATTTTCCACCCAAATGCTGTATCTTCTTATTTGTTCTCTATCCCTCCTGTCATCAAGCCTGTGAATTTCATTTCTTTTTTTTTTTTCCTCCTCCTTTCTTTTTTTTTAATTGTGATTTGGGTGAAGATTTACAGAGCAAATTCACTTTCCATACAGCAGTTCATATATACTTTGTCTCATGTCATTGACCACAGTTTACCACAATGCAACAGCTCCCCTCCCACTTCCTCCCCATAGTTACCTCTTCCCAG
>NW_006921640.1:183376-189244 GCF_000298275.1 Orycteropus afer afer
AATTTGGTAGTCAGTGAAGATGGGTGAAAATATTCAATGGAAAGGGAACCATGTCTTGGTAGTTGACCTTCAAGTTCCACACAACCAGGGTGATACCAGAAAGGGCTGTGGAATCACAGACTCCGGTGTAAGGCTTGACTCTGTCACTTACTAGGTGTGTGATCTTGGGCAAGTTATTTCAAACAAACTGTTTCCTCATTAGTCAAATGGGAAGAATGAGATAACCCGCTCTCATGGAATTGCTATTAGACTGAATGACATGTGTCTAGTATTGTGCCTGGTTTATATTTGTCATGAAATTATCATATTGCCTTTTCCTTTCCCTCAGGAAGAGAACCAGAGTAGTATGTCCTTTGGAACTGAGGGGTTATCCCAAAGACTTGGATAAGAGAATAGAATAATGAAGAAATTAAAACATACTGGTCTTTAACTGCTGACTTTCATTTTCCAACACTATCTTTTCTGCCCTGGGCTTGCCCACTAAGCTTCTAAACTACTTTTCCCTGTTTCAGGGTCATTAAAGAGCTTGAGATTAATCAAGTATCTTTAAAATTATCTATTCAAAACCCATATGGATTTGCAGCTAACACAGGGAAGAGGAGTGACTAGGGTCCTGGACCTTTCAAGAAGAGTGCTGCAGGTATTTGCTGAGCTTGGGATTTGCCTTTGATTGTTAATTTTTCTCCTCCTCATCTGAATAGCCTCCTACAGTGCATCCTCTGCCACCCCACTGTAGAAAGCATTCCCTGAACATACATATAGCAGCTGAAACTTAGCAGGTATTCAGTAAATTACCGTAGAGTAAATGGACCCTAAGGCTATGAGTCAGGTGTGACTCGACGGTACATAACAACAACAACAACAACAAGGCTGTGCCCACCAATTCTGGCAGGAGAAAAATGTTCTATCCAATATCATCTTCTCTGGCTACTGAGTCTGAGTGAACTCAGAGATTATAGAAATAGCCTCAGATATTTTTACCTCTTGGCCTCTCAGTGCTCTAATATTTTCCTAGACCTTCAATGATCCATACCCAGATGGTACTGGAAAGCCTAATAGTCTTTTTCATGGCCCATCCTGACATGTAAGGCAGACTGGGCCATTCACACTAAGCTATATCCCCAGTTGGAAGGATACACATTTATTAGTGATTGAAATTTTCACGTGATTTATTGCATGACTTACCCAAAAAAGGTGGAGTGCGTGGTTGGAAGAGATAGCGCTTTACTTGCTGGTGAAACAAGGAAGACTTGTTTGTTTTTTGTCCAGAAGGTTCTATGGATTTTCTGTGATCCTCAGTGCCTTGATGGTTAACATAGTTGGCTCTGGACAATCCAGCTTAAGAGTAAGTATACAGCAAAGACTTTCATAGGTTTCCATTCAGCAGACCCATGGGAATAAAGTACACATACTGTAAGGGGTGAGTGAAGGCAGAGGATGGGTTGGAGTGAGCTAGGGCAATTATTAGTTGTGTATGTGCACACATGTATATGTGTGTACATGTGTACAAAAGAGAAAGAAAGAGAGATAGAGGGATGAATGTTTTGTGTAAAAAGTGGGCAGTGAGACTGAGCATCTCACTGATACCAAGCTGACTTAGAGCTTCATAAATATACTTGTTGACCAGTAAAATTTAAGGACCTCTTGACACACACTGTCCTCTGTAAGGGGAAAGGAAATGCTAAAGAGATAAGAAAGTAGATTCAGTGGAGGGACTCTTTCTCCTGGGGAGCCTGATTAGGAGGCCAGTGCTGTCAGCATATTCAAAGTATCATTTACAAACTCAGCTTGAAAGCCTCACCAGGAAAATGTTCTCCAGGAGCTTAGTCTGTCCCTGCCCAGCCTGGACTGTTATCTTAGAAATGACAAATACAGAGAACTCTTGCACCCAACAAAAACAACAACAAAAAAAAAAAACCACTGCCATCCAGTCAGACCCGACTCATAGCAACCCCTCCTTGGGTTTCCCAGGTAGTATTTCCATTTTACCTAGAAATAGCAGGACCACAAGGAGAAAGCTGGAAAATGAAGGAAAGAGGCATTTCATGTCTGCAAGCTTGGAAGTTCCAAGGGTGGGAGAGCAGGCAGCAAGTTTTCCTTTATAGAGTTAAGCTGGGTGTGTGGGCCTGGAGCATGGGAAGAGTACATTCCAGAATGATCTCTCAGTCACATAGGAGAAATGTAGGTGCATTGTTTTCCCACTGTTAGCAGAACAAATGCTTGAACTATTTTGTCAGGAAGTAAATGATATAACTGAATGCTTGGGTGGGCTCGATGAGTAAGAAAGAACAAAGAGAAGAGAAATGAAAAGAGAGAAGTAGCAGAAAGAGGAAGGAAAGTAATGGAGCCACAAAATAATTATGCCATCTTATCACAAAATCACCTTTACCTCAAGTGCCTCTCAGCACTCCCCTGCTAGACATTAAAATGGTCAGATAAATAAAGCTGCTGTGTTGTCTATTCTGTCTACTGGGCATATGTATTTTTGTGCTAAAAAAAAAAAAAAAAAGCATGCAGAAAAAAATAAAACATTTCAATATGGCCCGGTGTTTAAAATTATTCTTCCCTGCATATAAATGGGTACCTCCAAAGCCATTCAGCATTTTTATTCCTGTTCTTTCTCCCATGAGTTTCTCTCCTTGTTTCTTTGTCTCTTCTATATTGCCTTCATCCTTTCTTACCCTTCCACTTTCTACTTTAATATATTGAAGTCATTCTCACTTTTCTCTCTCTTTTCAGTTCGTCTCTTGCCTTCAGATGCCATCAGATTCATTTCAATCTTGCTGGAAAAACAAATTCTGTGATTGAGTCTGGGTTTTCTCTATTCGTGTAGACAAAACCTCTTCTCCTTCCTATTTGTCTTCTTTTATTATTATTTTTATTTTATTGTGGCAAAATATATATATAACACAAAACTTGCCATTCTAAGCGATTTTAAGTGTACAATTTCATCACATTAATTGATTTACAATGTTTGCAACCACCACCACTGCCCACCTCCAGAGATTTTGATCATCTAGAATAGAAATTCAATATTCATTAAGCAATAACTACCCATTCCTTCTTCCCCACAACCCTTGGTGATAATCAATTTATTTTTGTCTCTGTGCATTTGTCTATTGTAGATACTTCTTGTAAGATTGTGGCTGTTGTTGTTAGGTGCTGTTGAATTGGCTCTGACTCATAGCAACCCTGTGTACAACAAAATAAAACACTGCCTGGCCATGCACCATCCTCACAATCCTTGCTATACCTGAGCCTGTTGTTGTATCTAGTGTCAACACATCTCATTAAGGGCCTTCACCTTTTTTCATTGACCCTGCACTTTACCAAACATGATATTCTTCTCCAGGGAATGGTCCCTTCTGACAACATAACCAAAGTAGGGGAGAAGAAATCTGGCCATTCTTGCCTCCAAAGAGCATTCCAGCTACACTTTTTCCAGGAGAGATTTGTTCATTCTTCTGGCAGTCTATAGTACTTTCAGTATTCTTCACCAACACCATAACTCAAAAGCAGCAACTCTTCTTCAGTTTTCCTTATTCATTGTCCAGCTTTCACATGCATATGAGATGATTGAAAATACCATGGTTTGGGTTAGGCACACCTTAGCTTCGAAGAGACATCTTTGCTCTTCAGCACTTTGAAGACATCTTTTGCAGAATATTTGCCCAGTACAATATGACGTGTGATTTCTTGACTCTGCTTCCATGGGTGTTGATTGTGGATCCAAGTAATATACGTGTAAGTGATAGCATACAATATTTGTCCTTTTGTGTCTGATTTATTTAACCCAGCACAATATTTCAAGGATTCATCCATGTCATAGCAGGTATTAGAACTTTATTTTTCTTTATGATCAAATAATATTCCCTTTAAGTATAGTAATTACTGATGAGGAAGGACTTTCTTCTGCCAATTTGCTTTTTCTTCTGTGTGTCTTATACTTTTTATTTCTCCTCATTTCTCCCTTATTTCTCCTTATACTGCCTTCTTGGGTGTATAGTTGGGTTTTATTATTGTTATTATTTTGTAGTAAACCATTTTGCTTTTCTTCTTGTGTTCCTTTAAATTTTTAAAGTATTTTTATTGTGATTACCAAGGGGCTCTGTAGTGCCTAAGGCATTTGACTGCTAACCATCAGGCTGGCAATTCAAACACACCAGCCACTCCCCGGAAGGAAAGTTGGGCAATCTACTTATATAGTGATAACACCTTGGAAATCCAAGAGGGGTCGCTATGAGTCGGATCCAACTCCGTGGCAGTGCATTGCATTGTACCAAGGGGATTATGTTTATAGTCAGTTTATAATACTCTAGTTTGAATTGATAACTTCAATAGCAGACAAAAATTCTGTCTTATACAATTCTTCCCTCCTTTATGCTGCTGTTGTCACAAATTACATCTTTATGTATGTTTAATGGATATATATTTTATGTTATACATGCACTTGTATATTATATATGTACTTTTATATTATGTAAGATGTAGCATGTAGAGGCAAAAACAGCATTATAGTAAAACTGACTTTTATATTTATCAGTGAAATTGTTTTCACTGGAGATCTTTATTTCCTCATGTAGCTACAAGTTACTATCTGGGATGGTTACGTTTGTGTGTCAACTTGGCTGGGCCTGGTTGAGTGGCTGGGCAGCTGGTGGTAGTTATTCCAATGATGAGACTGGCAATCAACTCCATGATGGGATCTACCACCAGCAGCTGAGTAGCTGCCTTTGGGATATGGTCTGCTTCCTGTACATTAGGAGAGGCCTTGGGAATGGTCTGTAGCCTATGGCACTCGGACCCTGCATGTAGCTGTGTGCCATTGGATAGATGGCTTCCTGGTGGAATGGGTTGCCTTTGGCCATTAATTGGTGGAGAAGACCAGCATAAAATGGAGTAGCAGTTTGGCCAGCCCACAGAGCAAGAAAGCTCAGTGCTTTGGGGGCAGTAAGTTTTCCAACAGAGTGGATTGTCTTGCCATTAATCAGAAGAAGTGGAGAGACCAGGAAATGGAAGCAGAGCTGCCTTGGCTTTAAGGGTAGGACCATGGCCTTTGGGGGTGGACCCACCATAGCCCCCTAGGTTTTAAAGAGTTAGACCTTCACCACCTTGGTTCTGGAGTGTGGGGCTGTATGTTCATGTGAGCCAGTGGGATGGAGCCATAGCTGCTGCCCAAGAGTGAGGGGGTGGGGCTGCCATGCCCATGAGGGAGAGGAACCGAGGCCCACCAGGCCAAGGGTGAGGTCACCACTTAGAGGAACTAGGAGACTGGAGCCACCCAGTGGAGGAAACCTGTACAGATACCACCCATTGAAGATCTGTACAGGTGCCAAGTTGACAAGGGGTGGAATTGTGGTAGTTTGGTTTGTGTGTCAACTTGGCTGGGCCTGGTTGAGTGGCTGGGCAGCTGGTGGTAGTTAATCCCCATGAGGAGACTGGCAATCAACTCCATGATGGGATCTACCACAAACAGCTGGCTAGCTGCCTTTGGATATGTGGTCTGCTTCCTGTATATGAAGAGAAGCCTTTGGGAATGGTCTCTAGCCTATGGCATGCTTGGACCCTGCATGTAGCCGTGTTGTTGCTCAGCAGCCTGCTATGCTTTGCCGACCTTGGGACTTACAATGGACTTAAGTTAATGGCCTGCTGTGTGGTTTGGTAACATCGGCACTGTGCCTTTTTACTTGTCAACCTTGGGGCTTCTCAGCCTCAGCAGCCAGTAGCTGTCTGAGTGAAGAAACGCCTCTAGCTCCAGTGGGCTGGGATCAGGAGGCAGAGCTGGACCCCAAGGTTGAGGGGCTTTCACCCAGCCCCTAGAGCCTGGCACTTTGAACTTGGACTTAAAGCCTCCATATTGTGAGAGAA
>NW_006921640.1:189540-191386 GCF_000298275.1 Orycteropus afer afer
CACAGCAGAACGAAACACTGCCCGATCCCGCGCCAGCCCCACAATCCCTGCTATACTTGAGCCCATCATCGCAGCCACCATATCAATCTATCTCTTTGAAGGCCTCCCCCTCTTTTGCAGACCCTCCACCCTACCAAGCATGACATCCTTCTCCAGGGAATGGTCCCTTCTAACCTTTAGGTTAGCAGCCACAAAATTACTACACCACAAAATCTCCTTTGAGTTACTCTCTAGTGTCCTTTTATTCCAACTTGAAGCAGAATCTTTAGCATTTCTTATAGGGAAGATATAGTAGTAACAAATTTCCTCAGCTTTTGTTTATCTGGGAATGTCTTATTTTTCTTTCATTTTTGAAGACTAGTTTTTTTGTTTTGTTTTGTTTTGTTATTGTGATTTGGGTGAAAATTTACAGAGCAAATACACTTTCCATACAGCAGTTCACTTACACTTTGTCTCATGACATTGACTACAATTTAGCACAATGCAACATCTCCCCTCCCACTTCCTCCCGATAGTTACCTCTTCCCTGTGTCCATCCCTCCATGCACTCCTACCCCCTGAGCTGTCTCCCTGTGCCTGAGCAGCCCTTCTTTATCTCATACTTGTTCTCTCCAAAGAGTGTATATACCCCAGGTAAATACTCAACTGATATGCCTGTCTATTATTTGGCTGGAAGCCACAGGTGTGCATTCAATTCCAGACCTGAAGGGCAGCTAGGGGCCATGGTCTCAGTGGTTCCACCAGGCTCCATCTGGCCAGCAAACCTGTCCCTGCTTTTTTTTTCCAAATGATTTTGACTTTTGTTCCACATTGTTCTCCCTGTCTATCCAGGATCTCCTACAAAGATCCTCTTCCAAGTGGTTGACAGTAGCAGCCGAGCACCATCTATTTCTTCTGGTCTCATAGTCATATAGGCTGCAGATCGGATGGTGTACCAGTCACTAATTGTTTCCGTGAATTTTTGGTTTTCTTCATTCTTCTTGGCTCTGGACGAGGAAAGATGCATCGTTGCATCCAGATGGCAGCATACTAGCTTTTAAGATCTCAGTCTCTACTCACCACAGTAGGAGATGGAATAATGTTTTGTGTAGTATGTTATGCCAATTGAGCTTGATGTCCTCTGTGACCATGGTCCCAAGCCCACAGGTTTAACTACTCAGTCCAACTGGGTAGCTGGCTGTGACCAAGCAGTGACTATGACCTTGCCCCTTGTCAGCCCCCTTATACCCCTGGGAATTCAGATCATACACATAAAGTTATTGGACCACTGTCTGCCAACCCTATACATGTTCTTGGGTGGACTCTCCACTTCATATACATACCTAATATTTCAGCCTGTCCACCCATCTATCCACCCATATACCTGCGTTTGCCTTCACTGACCATGCCGTACTATATGCACAAAAGCGTTCATCTTTGTTGTCTGTACTTCCCACGTACCTTTCTGTGTTTTTCTTTTCCTCAATGCCACTATATTGATCACTCACATTGGGTACATTGCCCTTTTCTTCACCCAAATCAAAACTTATCTCTATCTAACAGTATTCCCTCCCCTCCCTTCCCACCCCTGGTAACCAAAAAAGAAAATGACCTTCCATAGATAAACATTTCCTTGACTATTACAATAATGGACTAATACAAATTTGTCCTTTTGTGATTGACTTATTTCACTCAGCATAATGTCCTCCAAGTTCATCCGCGTTATGTGTTGTTTTGCAGATTCTACATTATTCTTTAGGGTTGCATAGTATTCATTGTGTGTATGTACCATAGTTTGGTTATCCATTCCTCAGTTGATGGACACCTAGGTTGTTTCCATCTTTTGGCTATTGTAAATAGTGCTGCG
>NW_006921640.1:194501-197732 GCF_000298275.1 Orycteropus afer afer
ATCCCATTGTTTTCTTGCTTGCGTGGTCTCTGCTGAGAAATCAGAGCTTATTCTTACTTGCTGTCCTTTGTACTTAACTTTTTGTTTTTCCTGTGCTGCTCTCAGGATTCTGTCTTTGACCTTGGTTTTTGTGAGTTTGATGATTTTCTTTTGAGGTCTATCCTGTTTGGGGTTTGTTGGACTTCCTGAATGGCTATGTTCTCCTCTTTCATCATTTCAGGGAAGTTTTCCTCCAGCAAATCTTGGACAATTTTCTCAGTGGTTTTATTTTTCTCTTCCTGTTCTGAAATTCCAATGACACGTAAGTTATTCCTTTTGATGGTATGCCACATGGACCTTAAGCTTTCTTCATTTTGTTTTGATTTTTTTTTTCTGATTGATCCCTTTCCAAAGAAGTATTCAGGTGTTTGTCTTCAATCTTATTAATTCTGTCTTCCATTACATCAATTCTACCCCTTTGCCCTTCCAATGGTTATCTATTTCTAACAATTTAGTATTAATCTTCTGGATTTCTATCTGTAGATTTAGAATCATTTCTAATTTTTCATTTATCTTGTTTTTGTTCTTGTATTTTCTTTCAATATTCTTCTAAGATTTTTTCTGTGTTTTCTTTGGTCTGTGTCTCAATCCTTTGAAGATACCTAAAGATAATTCTTTTGAATTCCTTATCAGAGAGTTCCAATGCTGCTTCTTCCTCAAGGATGTATTCTGGGTCTGTATCCTGTTCCCTTGTGTCTATCACTTTATCTTGCATCTTTGTGTGGACTGTGATGGTCTGTTGTCTCTTAGACTTCACGGTATTGAATTAAGATCTCTGTTAATTGTTTGTGAATAGCAGCCAAGGGTGATTCAGGCTCTTTTTGGTGTTTTTTTTTTTTTTTTAATCATTGGCCCATTGGTGGAGAAGGAGGTGCTGGCTCTTGCTCAGTAAGTGAAGTTGCAGGAGGTGTGGGTGTACTTGTATCTTATGGGGACTGATGCTGTCTCCTACTCAGTTAGACAAAAATTACAATTGAATAACCATTGAAAATACTAAAAGCACATGGACAAAAACTACACCATGCAATCACACAGGAACAGTAACCCAAAAAAATAAATAAATAAAAAGGGGATTAAAGAAGAAGAAAACAGGTAAACCTGCAGTATCTGAGTTTAGGTCACTAAGAGAAAAAGGGTAGAGGAGAATAATAAAAAAAGAAAAACAAACAAACAAAGAAAAAGGAAAAACAAAAGAAAAACCAACAAGGAACAGGGTTAACCACGAGAGGAAAAAAAAAGGGGGCCGGGGGGTAAACTAGGACCTTTTCAGTTGTGTAGTCCAGGTACAGAGAGTTCTTGGGGTTACTTGAAGGCAAAACCTCTTCTTAAGCCCCTGGAATCTGGTAGAGCGCTGTCTCTTTAGGTTGTCTCTAGCTGCTGGTTACATGTTGATTTGTTTTGTCTTGGTTTTATGATTTAATGTTTTGAAAAGGTGAAGCTGGTGTGTTTTATTTTATTACTGATTCAGTTGTGTTGGGTCGCTCTGCTATTTTCTTTGTGAAGGTGGAATCACTCTGTGTAGTGTGGATATGTGTTTCTGTTTGTCATAAAGAGGGTTTAGAGTTTGAAGTGGGAGGTTTTATGGTAATTGGCTGAATATGGTTTCTTCTATTGAATGAGTGAAGTTATTGGCGGAGAAGGTGGAAGCAGAAGAAGGAAAGCTTGGTGTTGCTAGGGTTGGTTTCTAGGGCTTTGAGCAGACTATTATTGATGACATATTTATTTGCATGCCTGCAGCTCAACCCAGGAAAGATTCCTATTGTTATGGTGATGCAAATTTCCGCCAATTTCAGGCACACTCAAAGACCCCGCCTCCGCGGCCCCACAGTGCCAAAGAATGGCTCCAAGACAAAATTCCCAGGACCTCATTCAGCTGCATTTTCTTTACTCTCCCTGCACTGTCTGCCCACGGTGCTGACACAATCCCACCAGACCGCTAATGGCCGGCTCTGGAGTTTGTCTGTGATATCCCCCACCTGCGGCACCAAAGATGCGTGCGATTTCAGCTGTGTTGGAGTCAGGGGAGTACCTCCTAGTCACCTGCAGTCCTGATGTCTGTGGCAAAGAAAAGCACAATGTCTCCCAGTCTGACCCAAGCCCACTCTGTGACCGGCTGGGATAGGAGAGAACTAGCCTTTGTGACACAGCAGTGAGTTCTCTGCCTGAATCTCAGCAGTGGTGCCCGTGCCCACCTCCACCCAAATGACTCAAATTACCAACAAAATCAGCTGCTGGAGGCAGATCTCTGCCACTGCCTGGTGGAATATTGGAGTGGTCACTGGTATGTTGCTATAAGGTGTCTTCCTTCTTGGCTCAGGGATCTCAGGCAGCCACCCTTGCCTGACAGACAGTGACTGCCCCAGGGAAGTTTCCAGTGGCCTCTCTTGGGTGCCCATCTGTCCTCAGCCAGTAGCTCTTTCCTAAATAATCTCCCTGTGCCTTTCCTCTAATTCTACTCTTCTGTGTTTGGTAGACTCTGATTCAGTGAGCTGTTCAGAGCACCAAAGTTCCTAATTCAAACTATTGTACCTAGTTTTCCAAGTCCTTAGATGCCAGAGGGAAAAAGTGTGCTGCTCCCTGGTGAGACTCCATTTTTAATCCTCTTGAAGAATAGTTTTGCTGGATATAGAATTATAGGTTGACAATTTTTTTTTTTTGTTTTTTTTGTTTTTTTTTTTCAGCATTTTTGATATGTTATCCCTCTGCTTTCTGGCCTCATATGATTTCTGAGAATTGGCACTTAATCTTATTGAGCATGACTTGCATGTGACAATTTGCTTTTCTCTTGCTACTTTCAAGATTTTATCTTCATCTTTGTTTTTTACCAGTTTGATTGTGATATGCCTAATTTTATATTTCTTTGGGTTTATCCTACTTGGAGTCCATTAAGCTTCTTAGATATGTAAATTCATGTCTTTTATGAAATTTGGGAAGTCTTTATGTATTATTTCTACCTCTTTCTTTCTCTCTTCTCATTCCAGGACTCCCATAATGTATGGTGGTCCACTTGATAATGTCCCACATGTCCATTAAGCTCTGTTCATTTTTCTTTACTCTTGTATTCCTATTCTTCAGACTAGATTACTTCAATGGTCCCATCTTGAAGTTCACTGATTCTTTCTTCTTCAAGCCCAGATCTTTTGTTGAGTCCCTCTAGTGATTTTCTTCTTTTTTGTTTTAATTTCAGCTTTT
>NW_006921640.1:198121-211460 GCF_000298275.1 Orycteropus afer afer
CACCTTCCCCAGTCCCCAGTCTTTGCAGATTGTATTTGTGCTGGAGGATTCCTTTCACCCATATACAGGCTTACACTGGGCCTAGAGATCAGCCTGAGGTGAAACCTTAGTATTTTCTCAGATCATTTCCAGTATAAGTCTTACCCTGAGTATGTATGTGGCTTTCTAAATTCCTTTGTATAAACACGTACTTCTGAATGTCCCAACTTCTCAAGGAAACTCTCTTCCTGGCTCCTTGACCTTAGCTCTAAGCTTTGTGTTTAGTGTCTCTATTACCCTCTCTTGCCCCATGTAGCTATAGGCTTTTCAGGACACCTGTTGTTCCTCTATCCTGCACTACCTTTAATATGGATGAAATATAGACATACACTTTGCTTCAGTCCTTTAGGTAGCCACTCAGCAGGTTCAAACAAACAGACACAGTAATTTGTGGTCTGCTTCAAAATGAAAACACAGACTTTTATCTTAGAGTCTAGAAGATATTTCTTACTATTGTTTTTATAGTTACTTAAGCTTGGAATTGGGATCTTTTATAAAAATAATATGAATTTTAGAATATGTTGGCAACTTATTTGTATATTGAAAAAAAAATAAAACAAGCCCATTCTATTATTCAGATATTAGTAGTGATGAATAATGAATAAAAATGTTTAGGTAACCATTACTTACCTACAGGAATATTCTAATGTATTTAGTCCATTTATTCTAATTTAGAGCAGCCAAAAAATAGTTAAGTTTCACTTTTTTTGTATAAGAAAAATATCAGCCAATGAGAGATAAGCCCCCTCTACCATACTTTTGAAACAATCACCTGAAAGGATGTACCAGCAAAAAGCTAGTTATGCAGTGATAGACAAAAGTTACCAAAGTTATTATAAAGGCAGTTGGTGTTACATCTGGCCTACCAGAACAACGTTCTGAGTTTCAATCCTTTCCCACCAGCATTCTGTGTTCTAGGAAAACCATTTAACAGCTCATCTATTAGAAGCCACATGTATCCTATCTGGGAGGATGAAAGAACCCTTAATAGAATAGTCTAACCAATGGTTCCAATAGTCTCTCTTTTTTCTGTCCATGAACCTAATAAATAGTATTCCTTTTTTTTTTTTTTTTTTTTAAGCTATTTAGTATGTGAGAGCTTGATTCATTTGAATCAAGCAGGTGGGCTAAAGTAAAATGATAGCAGCAGCATTGTCAAAGAAGACATTATAACCCTGAATGAGGTTTTTGAAAAAGGAAACCATGGAGGGAGTGAGATTTACAGCATTAACACATTCTTTCTTTTCCCTCCTGAGAGAACTCCCGTTAAATGCTGAAACTCTGAAGGAAAGAAGGGAAGCTGTATTGTAGCACAGTTAGGGCTCAGAGTGTTCTTTAGACTAAACCTTGGATGCTTCTATTGGATTATCAAATGACCCAAAGAATTTATCTTGGATGAGATTCCCAAAAAAGTGAAGCAAAGATACTATGTGGATTATTTTATTTTTAAATTTTGTAACATACCAAAAAATTCACAAGGATTGCCTGTACTTTATTTACAGTACTTCTGTAAATACTACTTGTAAAGGTGCTTCTGTAGGAAAAAGAATATATAGATAGACATAAAAATTAGACCCCCTTTTGGAAAAACAAGTCAGGAAAAAATACATAGTATAAGATAAAACTGCTTTCAAATACTGGTAAATTAATTGGCACAGAAAGGAATTTGGTAAAAGTCAGGATGTTTGCTAACAAGAATATTATATGTTGTTTGTTTGTTTTTCCATGCTAGGAACCACAGAATGATTCCTACTCTTCCATTTTGAACTTCTGTCCTCATATCTGGATCCATCTTTAGGAGAAAGATAATAAATAGCAATATTTTGAGTTTCTAATTGTGTATGCAACACCTCAAGTACAAAAATGTTAAATATGTCCTGCCAATTCTGGAAAGAGTAAAATAGAGCAATCTACCTTTGTTCTTTTACTATTAAGCCATAAAATTAAAAACTTTGTGTGACTTTCTAATTCTCTTCACTGCCAAAGTGTAGTTCAATAATATATAATTATGAAAATTACACATATAGGGCTATTTAAAAATTCAGACACTTTTGAAAGAAAAAGAGGGCACAACTGAATGGGACATCAGGAAAATAAGGACAAAGCAGGACTCCTCTGGGCAAGCCAGCATGTAAGGTCATCCTAATTTTACCTGAGGCTGTGATAATTTTTTTGTCTGGTTACTGTCATCACCCCAATCATTACATTGTTGTTGTTAGGTGCCATTGAGCTGGTTCCAACTCAACAGAGTTGAGTTGTTCTGCAACAGAGTTCTGTTGTTCTGTAACAGAACAAAACACTGTGCAGTCCTCACAATCACTGGCCATCCTGACAACCATTGTCATGTTTGAGCCCATTGTCTCAGACACTGAGTCAATCCATCTAGTGGAGGGTCTTCCCCTTTTTCACTGACCTTGTACTTTACCAAGCCTGATATTCTTCTGGTCCTTTCTGACAATATGACCAAAGCACAAGAGATGAGGTTTGGCCATTCTTGCCCCTAAGGAGTACTCCAGCTGTACTTCCTCCCAGACAGATCTGTTCATTATTCTGGGAGTCAAAGGACTGCCATTATTCAATATTCTTCACCAACACTAGAATTCAAAGTCATCAGTTCTTCTTCAGTCTTCCTTATTCATTGGTCAGCTTTCACATGCATATAAGGCTACTCAGAATACAATGGTTTAGGTCAGGCACACCTTTGTGTTCAACATTTTTGGTCTTAAATACTTTAAAGAGGTCTTTTGCAGCAGATTTGCTCAATTTTATTTGGCATCCAAATAAAATAAAATCTTTAACAACTTTAATCTTTTCTCCATTTATCATGATGTCGATTACTGGTCTGTTTGTGAGAATTTTTGTTTTCTTATGTTGAGGTAAAATCCATACTGAAGGCTTTGATCTTCATCAGTAGACCATAACTGCTTGTGATATTTTAATTAAATATTTTGGAAGTCCCTTGTTTTGCTTGATTATCTTATCAAGAAGTACAACATGTTCTCTCTCTTGGCAAAACATCAAGTTGAAAATAAAAAGGAGACAGAAAGTAATGTTGGGATGGTGCCAGAAATTGACTATGTGCTTATAAGCTTTGTTTGGTGGAATGGCCATATTACAGATGGGAAAATCAAGGCACAAGTAGGTTAAGTAACTTTCCCAAGGTTATCCACTAAGTGGTAAAGCTAGGATAATAGGTTTCATGCCTTTGACTATATTATGCTACGCTGCTGTGCAACTTGTACTTGAGATGTGGATTTTTAGGCCTAGTTCTACCATCAATCTATTGATTGATTGAAGAAAACCACTTAAGCCTATTGAGATTTAAAAGTGAGGATGATGACATTTCCCATGCTTTATTCAGAGCTTAGGTGAGGGTAAAAATAAATTATGTGTGTGATTTTGTATTATAAAGAATACACAAAATATAAATATGAGAGTAATTAAGAGGGACACAAAGTATAAAAAATGACATAAATACTATATTGTCTTATATAATATTCTCTATTTGGAGTATTACATGCTTGGGTGTTGCTTAACACAGTCCTCTATGTCTTATATTTGTTGCGGTCAGGTCTAGAAGCTTGCCTAGATTCAGGTCTACTTTTCAGCACAGTATTTTATAGGTGGAATAGATAATATATAATGCCATCTGTAAAAGAGACCTCAGAGACAACCAACCAAATAAAACACATAGCTATTTTAGGAGCTCTGGTGGTGTAGTGCCTAAGGCACTTGACTGCTAACCAGAAGGTTGGTGGTTCAAACCCACCAGCCAATCCTCAGAAGGAAGGTTGGACAATCTACTTCTGTCATGGTATCACCTCAGAAACCCAAGGAGGGGTCACTATGAGTCAGATCCGACTCTACGGCAATGAGTTTGGATTATTAGGATCTGGATTTTAGAATTTCTTAGGAAACTAATTATTAAAAAGGTATTTATGAAACAATCTGTGTCATTTGAAGACTGTTGTTATGTGCTGTCAAGTCGGCCCCGACTCATAGCGACCCCTCCTTGGTTTCCGAGGTGGTATCACTACGGAAGTAGATTGCCCAACCTTCTTTCCACTAATTATCTATTAAATTCTATTAATAAATTATTGTTAATTTTTTCCCAGGTGTGAAAATGATATCGAGGTTATATTTTTTATTTTAATTTTTTTTTTAATCTCTGGGAGATGTATTCCAAAGTATTTGCTGATGAAGTCATACAACATCTTGCATATTCCTCAAAATAATCCAGGAGGGGGAGTGTCTAAAGGGGTAAGGCAATATTAGCCACATGTTGATCATTGTTGAAGCTGCTGGATGGCTACATGAAAGTTTATTTTACTATTTTAAGTGAAACATACACAATCCAGCTTAATAGTTCATAGGTGGCATCGTGTAAATCTGTTAGAAAGGACATAATATTAGCTTGTGTTTTTTCTTATTTTTGTGGCTATTGACATTCATTGGCTAGATCATTATTTCTATGTTGTTGTTGTTCTGTGCCACTGAGTTGATTCCAACTCATAGCGACCCCATGTGATGCAGAAGAGCTGCCCCACAAGGTTCTACTTGTAATCTTCACAGGAGCAGATTACCAGGTCTTTCTCCCATGGAGGCACTGGGTGCATTCAAATAGCCATTCTCTCATGAAACAGCTAAGTATGTAACTATTGAACCACAAGGGCTCCTTATATCTATGGAAGCTTGCAAAATAATGATAATCTTTTTGTCACTTCTTTCTCATTTATGAGTTGGACTACCCTTGTAAGGAGAAACTGTTCCTCAGAAA
Source organism: Orycteropus afer afer (assembly GCF_000298275.1). Taxonomy (NCBI): domain Eukaryota; kingdom Metazoa; phylum Chordata; class Mammalia; order Tubulidentata; family Orycteropodidae; genus Orycteropus; species Orycteropus afer. The sequence goes on from NW_006921640.1 coordinate 202,938, forward strand.
CCATTTGTTCATACTTGAGTACAGTTTGGACAGAAAAAGCAGATTAAGTGCTTTATTATTTCCTTTTCTTTACTAGTTTTCAGAATGATGAGACAGATGTAGGCGCTGTAACATTTTGTTCAATGGCAGAGCTGCTCTCTGCTCCCACCTGCTGGATTAGTCACTCCACAAACACCCACTTGGATTAACCCCTTAGGATTTTTTTTTTTTTTTAATTGTGGTAAAAACATAAATAACCATTTGCCATTTCAACGTCTTTGCATGCACAATTCAGGGACGTAAATTATTTTCACTATGCTGTGCAACCATCACCATTATCTCTTTCCAAATCCTTCATCATGCTTAACAGAAACTCAGTGCTGCCTTAAGTGATCATTTTCCTTTCTCTCCCACCTGCCCCTGGTAAACAAGTTTTAACAGTGTCTGCCAAATTTTTTTTTTTTTTAATCACATATCATCTTTTATTTTTCTCCCCTGAGGTCCATGTTTTGAAGTACAGTGTATTCCAAACAAAACAAACAATTTAATATTGGTTTTTCTTTTTTTTTTTTTTTTGGACAACTACAAAATATGTAACTACTGAGTTGAACTTCTGATCAGAAAAGAAAGCCCATGTTATCAAGTTGCATTGATTTATTCAAGCAAAAATAATTTTTTTAATATTTCACTTAGGCTGATGGATGATTAGATATTTTTTCCCCAGCTTTTAAAGTGTTGAAATTAGCATTTTAGCCAGCATTGGTATCTTCCTTTAACACAGCCAGAGAAGGCTGTAATTGCTGACATTGGTTTTGCACTGAGTGGTTATTCAGCAAAGTGTTGTTTACAAATTCAATCCATGGTTGCCACTGAGGATACCTTAAGTGTAAAGGCCTCAGGAAGGCGAGGGACAGAGGCCTCACTCTCAGTGATTCTGGAGATCAGAAGCCTTTTATTCAGTGGATGGACATCCCACTTTTTCAAGCAGCATAGATACATGTTGGGACATTTTCCAATTCTGTTTTCCTCCTGTTTACATGTCTTCCGGCAGCGAGCAGTTCCATAACCACAAATCATGTCTTTAAAATGACTTCTCACTAGACAACAAAATGAGTCAGTATGAGTAATTGTGGCCTAGGACCTAGAGGCAAGGCTTTGTCAGCAGCATTTTCTTGGGAAAACGACTAAAATTGATTTTAGAGAATGACGATGAATAGTGGGGATGATGCATATAGTAGTGATCCCCTAAATTCACAACTCTTATCCACTTTCCTATATGATTGGCTAGGTTATCCAATCCCCATTTGGAGTGATTTTGTAGGAAAAAAAATAAATAATTAATGTGAATTGGTCCATATCATGCACATCCTAAAATCCATACAACAGTTTCACATTACTTTTTGATTAAATCAAACCAAATCCCTTACTGTGGTCTTGAAAGCTATCATAATCCAATCCTGGACAACCTTTTCAAACTCATCTTGTTCTGCTGTGACCCTCAAATCTTTTCACTCTAACCATGTTGGCCTCCTTCCAGTTCCTTGTACACTAGCTTTTTGCTGCCACCCTGCCTGTACTACTCAGTTCCCTCTGCTGGGAATACTTTATTCCACTCAGTGGCATGACCACGGTTGATGTCACCTAGTGCGATAACTCATAATGTCAACCCTACCCCAGCAGGTGGAGCCAGCCAGGGAATGCCCCCCAGTGGATGGAGCAAATTGCTCTGCCCTACCCAAAACAGGACCTAGTGTCTAATGGCCCACTCTTCCTAGCCCATCTTCCCTTCAGCTCTTCCACTCTCCCATTGGCCAAGGCAGAGACTCTCCCCTCCATCCAACAGCAGGCACCAAGCCTTCCTGACTGATGGGTGACTGACTAAGGGTGGAAGTGTGTTTTGGTGACACATTACTGTACTGAGTGAAGGGTGACACCAATCCTAGTGATGTCACTGTCTTGGCAGCCCATCTCCTGCAGCATAGACTCACCTGCCACCTGCCCACCATTGCAACTGTGTACCCTGGGGTCATTTTGGTATCGCTGCTTTAGACAGTGTCGGGTATGGTCTGCACCTTCCTTCTCCCTCCTCCTGACTCCTTAGTCATGCCACTTTCTCCACTTCCCATAGATGACTTCTTTGACCCCTTAATACTCACCCTAATTTTCATTATGTCACATTAATAGGCCCCCCACACATACGTCTTTCTTACCTGGTTAAGTACTGCAAAACTATTTTCCTCTCAGTACAAATTGTTTATTCTTTCATAACATTTATCCCAATAAGTAGATGTACTTATTTATTATTTGGTCTTCCCTGATGATCTGTAAGTTTCTTAAGTGTAAAGACCATGCTTACTGTTCCTCACCGTTGCATATCCAGTACCTAGCATGTAATATGTGATCAATAAATACCTGTTGAACAAATTATTAGATAGATTAGGATAAAAGAATAGAATAGAATGGAGCAGAATAGAATCCTGATTGTTTGGCCCTTATCCTAGACCAATAAGACCCCATCACTGGAGATATGGGTTTAGTTACTCAAAGTCCCATGATATGCTCTCTGAGGTTGACAGTAGCTCTTTAAATCTACAGCTACTTCATGTGTCAAACCTGTAGCATCTTACAGAAGTGCCAGGGGAACCAGAAACAAGACTGATGGTAGAGGTGAAAGCAACACAATGGGTGAAAATAGTCTTTCTTTGTAGAGAAAGACTATTTGCCTGAGGTAGTTCTATAGAGAAATATCTTCCTGCAACTGGCAGGAAACCAGATTTGAGGGACATTATCAGGAGAACGGGAGCTCTGGTAGCATAGTGCCTAAGGCACTTGACTGCTCACCAGAAGGCTGGCGGTTCAAACCCACCAGCCACTCCTCGGAAGGAAGGTTGGGCAATCCTACTTCCGTAGTGATACTGCCTCGGAAACCCAAGGAGGGGTCGCTATGAATCAGGGCCGACTCGACGACAAAACAACAACAACAACCTCAGGGGAATACTAGGGAATTGGTGGTCTGATGAGAACAGCTATGGCTGCACATGGCCTTCTTTGCTGAGGTTAAGGGCTTCACTTACTTCACTTGAACACCCTTCCCCATCTCTATTTTCCACAAAGCAGAAGTTGCAAGATAACTCAAACTTGTTATTTATCCATAGGCTAAGGTTTTATCTTCTTTCTGCATCCTACTAAAGAAACACCTCCTGTTTCCTACACCTATATGTGAGAGTTCTCTGATCAGGGTGCTGGAGAGGACTAAAAATCTGTTTGACAGAATAATGTGTGTGTTTATTGAAGAGGGTAATTGTTGGGATATTCTCAGTAGGGATGAGCAGGAAAGCCTGTTTTAGCTGCAACCTTCACTCAAAGGCAAGCTCTTGTGGTCTAAATAGAAAATAATGGAGAAATGAAAGAAATGAGTTGAACTATTATACTGAGTTATTATGGTGAAGCTGGATACCATATGCAAAGACTTCTGACACATTTGGAGTCAGCTACTCTATAGCTTGGAGCCAGTGGAGCAATAGAAGTCTCCTGTGTGAGCTCAGGGAAAATGAAACTTAGAATTAGGGTAGAAGCACAATGGACTAGAAAGAGAATGTGGATATGAAAATGCTAGACTCTCAGTTTCAAGCAAGCCTTTGCAAGCATCTAGTCCAGCCATCTTGTTTCAGATATGAGGAATTAAGGCCCAGGAAAAAAAAGCTACAAACTTGAAGTCACACAAAAACTTAGTGTGTGTGGTGGGGGGAGTGGATTATTGCCACTGCATAGATTCTGACTCACAGTGACCTTATAGGACGACGTGGAACTGCCCCATTGGGCTTGAAGGGTGTATCTTTACGGAAGCACACTGCCGCATCTTTGTCCCATGGAGCAGTTAGTGGGCTTGAACAGGTAGCAGCCAAGCACTTAACCTCTCTGGTACCAGGTCTCCTTAGTGACAAAGCTTGGACAAAATCCCAGCTTTTGTATCTTACAGTCTGAGTAAACTGAATGTGAATGGGAAATACAGATTTGGAATTCAGTTTGCACACTGAGTAATAAATAAACCCTAAGCAATAAATACGTTCCATGGTAAACAAAAATCTAAACTGAAATGTTTCTTATATAACTAATTGTCTCTATGCAATTAGCACAGACCATCTCCAGACCTTGATGGGTATCAATTTGTGGGGTGAAAGTTAGTGAGTGCCAAAGTTTCTAAAAGAAGAGCAGCAGAAGATGAAGGGTATACAATCCATGATAGGTCACATTCATCCATTCCCTCTCCAAATTATCCTACTCCTAAAGCCCTTTCTCAGAGGTATACTGTGGAGGTCATTCTGACACAGACCTCAGCAGACAAGTACATGCAATGGTGATCAGCTCTGATTAACATCCCTGACTGACACAAATTGTTAAGTGCTGTTTTGTTGTTGTGTGCTGTCAAGTCGGACCCGATTCATAGCAATCCCTCCTTGAGTTGGGTTTCTGAGGCAGTATCACTACGGAATTAGATTGCCCAACCTTCCTTCCAAGGAGTGGCTGGTGGGTTTGAACTGCCAGCCTTCTGGTTAGCAGCCAAGTGTCTTAGGCACTACGCTAACAGAGCTCCCTTGTTAGGCTACTAGAAAAAGTTGGCAGTTCAAGTCCATCCATAGATGCCTCAGAAGAAATATCTGGTGATCTGTTACCAAAAGGTAACAGCCATAAAAACTCAATGGAATGTAATTCTACTCTGAAAAACATGGGGTTCACCATGAGTCAGAACTCCACAGCAACTGGTTTGATTCTGGAAAGACCTCCAGCCCAGGCTTTCTACTTCAATTGGCTCTGTGTCTTGTGATCACAAATTAAGGAAAACCTAGTTTTTAATAATTAAATTGTTATTGTATTATGACAGACCCAGAGGAGGACCTGGAATATGCTGATACCAGAATTTAGAAAAATGTCCTCATGATATGGCCATGGGTAAAGGACAAGGAAGAGTTAAGATAGCAAGCACTCAATGAGAAAATGAATTTATCTATCAAAATTACGGCAGAGACACAGTCTAGAAGAGGAAAACAGGGAATGTTGGACATCTTTCAGAGCCTCAAAAAATCTTCTGTGTAGTTCAGGAGAGAGGATTCGATGGGTTCTGTGGGTTAGAGCAATTGCTTATAGTCCCAGCACTGCTGAACTTGTTGAAAGATATCTCTGAGGAAGTTAGTGTCCCTCACTGTATCTCATTAGACTCAGCTTTCAAATGGAGGGAGTTAGACTAGAAAATCTCTTATACCCCATCTAAATCAAACATTACACAATTGGACACTTCTAGGTGCATAAGTTAACATAGGATTCAGATTGCTTACATCTCAGTCTAACTTTGAAATTTCCTCAGTGGAGTTCAGAGCTTCCTCCTATTCTTGTTATCAATAAATTCCCTCTTTTATCTACTAAAATGATTGCATTCCTCTTTACACTAATCCTCTGCTTTCGTATGGAACAAAAAATATTGTTTTAAGTTTTAGGTTTGTAGTAGGTCCCCTTTCTGTGCAGAATCAAGCTGTTCAGAAGGAGGCAGAGGAGAGCCATCAATGGAAAGGAGAGAAGCCTCCTCCTTCCTCAAGATCAGCAATGAATAATGGCAAATGTACTATAATGGAATAGGTATGGTTAGTGAATCCCCCATAATCAAGAGAATCCAGAAATAATCCCCACCATGGATGGTAAGAGGAAATAAGTGACATCTAAGATACCTACCATTGGCTTAGGCAGATTGGTTCTTTGAGGTATTAAGCCTTGCTTCCAGAAGATGTATGTGAGGATCGTCTATTACTCCATTTTACCCATACTCTCAATGAAAGCAAAAAGATAAAGACTCTGATCGAAAATTGCTAAACTTTCCATTTTTTTCTTAATCAAGTTTTTCTCCCACCTCACATCTCCTGCAGCCATATTTTTTCTCTCCGAGAGTCAATTTTTACCTGGAGGATTTTGATACAATAGAAGAAAAATGGTTATGTTCAGGAGAAGTATCCTCATGTTGAAGAGAAGCAGCAATAGGTCTGTGGCAATTACCACAAGGCAGGGGAGGAACAGTTTTTTTTTTAATGGCTGGAGTGTGGTTCCTGACTACTGAAGCTTATCAAAAGTCAACATTCTTTTGTGAGCCTCACCAAGAGGCAATATTCTCACCAAGAGGCAACATTCTTACCAAGAGGCAGGGTGGGATCAGGGATGGGCAGAAAGGAGTGTTGGAATATTAGAAATGTCAGAGTGTTCAGAGTAGAGGAGGAATTATTATTGTATGGAAGAAGCCCTTTACTGGGAGTTATTTGTAACCTTGTGCCAAGTTACTTTATTCATGTAGGTTTTAGTTTTCCCGCCTTAAACAAGAATTGTTTAGATGATCTCTAAGATCCCTTTTAACTTTGATATTCTGTGAGTCAGGTGTAGGGACTTTCAGTTCTATATTAGTTGTGCTGCCGTTAAATTGGGAGCTCTGGTAGTGTAGTGCCTAAGGCACTTAAATTGTTCAAGGCTAATCTCAGTCTGGAACTTTGTGTTGAAAATAATAGTCTGGAAAATTGGAATTAAATTCCATCATGCCAAAGACACCTCTGGAATAAATGTATATGGAGAAATAAACATGTAATACCAAAGAAGAGAATGCTGCAGGATGCAGGAAAGCCATGCATAAGCAATGTTGGATGATAAGATGATAAGAAGCTTTTTATCATCCAACATTGGTCATGAGAATTCTGATGCCACTCTAATTTTTGTTCCTTTGATATAATTTCTAAGGGAAGTGCTTGTCAGAATCATCAATAAAGAGTGAGATACAAGTTAAAATATATCTAGACATACAAGTAGCTCACCATTTCTCTGGGTTACATGAAGAAGAAAATGAGGAAACAAACTTAGAAATAAATAGACATATCATTTGGATTCAACCCAGAATAGCAAGGACAGGAAGTTCCCGTCCAATAGCTGTGCAGTAAGCCTATAGACAATATCAATGCACTTTGGAAATGAAGAACAGAGAAAAGAACTCTCACAGACTTCAGAAAGAAATTTAGAGATTTTAAAGGCAAAATGGAGCAAGAAGGTAAAGTGAGAAGAAGCTCCCATTTATCCCCAAGCAATTAACCCACTGAACAACAAATAAAAACAAGAACGGATTTGGGTCTAAGAAATACTAATGGCAGCTGAGCTATTGGAGAGTCACAGTGAGTCCAGAAGCAGGAGAGAGGAGGAGCGAGGACAATACAAAAGCTGAGAGAACCTACTCACTAAAATTTGGAGCACTCATTCCAACCATTTTGGGATGGGGTTGGCCAACAACCCAAATAGAGAATACAGAAAAGGAAGTAATGTAAAGAAGCTGTAGCCTGATTTTTTAAGGTGACATCCATTAGCCATTGGAGTTCATGGGCCATGCAATTGAGAGGGAGTTAAGGATTCAAAAACACTTAGAGAGTGCGTTTTAATCTTACTGAGATGGATGGGCACCAGGACTAGAATGCACTGCTGTCAGTCAGATCTGACTCATAGCAACCCCTCGTTGGGTTTCTGAGGCAGTATCACTATGGAAATAGATTTCCTGACCTTCCTTCCAAGGAGTGGCTGGTGGTTTGAACCTCTAGCCTCCTGGTTAACAGTCAAATGCCTTAGGCACTATGCCACCAGAGCCCCTACCAGGACTAGAAGGAACTTCAAAGGTGAGAGGAGTATTTCAGATAGATAGCAAAACAGAGAGAAATTGCTGGCTCCTTGCCCACAGAGGGACACCATGAGAGAGCCTGTGCAGAGGTGCTCATGAGGGAAAGACGTAGAGAGCTCCCAACCTTCACCATAGAAAAGTTGAGCACCACCACTTGTGTCAGCCTCTGAAATCAGCTAAACCCCACAACTTCACACATGCATATTGAATTTCAAAGGTCAGGCAACCAGAACTCCTGAATCAGCACTGAAAAAACATCTAAGGATAAGGTATTTTCTAGTGATTCTCAGGAGAAGCAACCAGGCCCATTGCCACTGGGTTAATTCTTACTTGTAGCAACACTGTAGGGCAAAGTGAAAATGTCCTGTTGGATTCCCAGAGCTGTGAGTCATTGTGGAGGCAAACTGCTGCTTCTTTCTCCTGAGGAGCAGCTGTTGGTTCAATAGAGAAAAGCTGAGGGCATTTGCACTGACCCTCTTCTTTACAAAGTACAATATCCTTTTCCAGGGACCAGTCTCTTCTGAAAACATGACTAATGTAGGCGAGACAGAGTCTCCGTTCTTGGTTCTAAAGATCCTTCCAACTGGACTTCATTCAGGACGGATCTGTTGTTCTTCTGGCAGTCTATGGTACATTCAATATTCTTAGCCAACACCACAACTGAAAGGCACCAACTCTTCTTCAGTCTTCCTTATTCACTGTCCAGCTTTCACGTGCAGATGAGGTGATTGAAAATACCATGGCTTAGGTTAGGCACATCTTTGTCTTCAAAGTGACATCTTTGCTCTTTAACACTTTAAAGAGGTCTCTTGTCACAGATTTACCAGTGCAATACATCCTCTGATTTCTTGACTGCT
>NW_006921640.1:211560-215516 GCF_000298275.1 Orycteropus afer afer
AGAGAGAGAGAGAGAGAGAGAGGTGTAATCCATACTGAAGACTGTAGTCTTTGATCTTCCTCAGTAAGTGTTTCAAGTCATCTTCACTTTCAACAAACAAGGGTGTGTCATCTGCAGATGGCAGTTGTTAATGAGTCTTCCTCCAAGCCTGATTCTGCATAGTTCTTCATATAGTACAGCTTCTCGAATTATTTGCTCAGCATATAGATTGAATAATTATAGTGAAATGATACAACCTTGATGCATCCACTTCCTGATTTTAAACCATGCAGTATCCCCTTGTTTTGTACAGAATACTGATTCTTGACCTATGTACAGTTTCTCTTGAGCACAATTAAGTGTTCTGAATTCCCATTCTTCACAATGTTATCCAACTGAGAGACAAGTGGTGGAGGAATTAACATAATCAGGGACATATGCCACCACTTGTCTGTAAGTTTGTCAGACAGTGGTGGCTTGTGTGTTGCTGTGAGGATAAAGGCTATGCCACTGATATTTTGAATACCCACAGTGTCATCCATGCTGGACAAGTTTCAGTGAAGCTTCCAGATGAAAACAGACTGGGAAGAAGGTCAGAGCCATCCACTTCTGAAATAAATGGCCACTGACAACCTTATGAATTGTAATGAAAAGCTATCTGATATATTACTGAAGAACTTTATAAAGAACATTGAACATAGTCTGATATAGTCACAAACGATGAGTGCCTCAAGTTTAAAGACATTCAAAATATAAATAGGGAAGACCTACTCCTCAAACTAGAGTCGACCTTAATGATGTGGATAGAGTAAAGCTTTCAGGACCTTCATTTCCTGATGGGGCACCACTGAAAATGGGAAGACCCAGCTGCAAATATCCATTAATAATCAGAATGTGGAATGTACAAAGTATGAATCTAGGAAAATAGAAGTTGTCAGAAATGAAATTGAATGCATAAAAATCTATATTCTAGACATCAGTGAGCTGAAATAGACTGGTATTGGCCATTTTGACTCAGAAAAGCATATAATCTACTATGCTGGGAATGACAAATTGAAGAGGAATAGCATTGTATTTTTTTAAAAAAAGAATATTTCAAGATCATCCTGAAGTACAATGCTGCCAGTGATATGATAATATCTATACACCTACAAGGAAAACAAGTTAATGTGACTACTATTAAAATTTACACACCAACCATCAAAGCAAAAGATAAAGAAATTGAAGATTTTTACCAAATTCTGCAGTCTAAATTGACAAAACATGCAATCAAGATGTATTTATTATTACTAGTGTTTGGAATGCTTAAGTTGGAAACAAAGAAGAAGCATCAGTATTTGGAAAATATGGCTTTGATGACAGAAATAGCACTGGAGATTGCATGATAGAATTTTGCAAGACTAATGACTTATTCATTATTCGTTGTTAATACCTTTTTCAAACTACATAAATGTGACTATATGAATGGACCTCACCAACTGGAATATACAGAAATCAAATCAACTAAATCTGTGGAAAGAGGTGACAGAGAAGCTCCATATCATCAGTGAAAACGAGGATAGAAGCTGACTGTGAAAGAGACCGTCAATTGCTCTTATGCAAGTTCAAGTCGAAGCTGAAAATTTTTAAAACAAGTCCATAACAACCAAAATATAATCTTGAATATATCCCACCTGAATTTAGGGACAATCTGGAGAACAGATTTGACACACTGAACACTAATGACTGAGACCAGACAAGTTGTAGGATGGCATCAAGAACTTTATACATGAAGAAGGCAAAACATCATGAAAAAGATAGGAAAGGAAAAATAGGTCAAAATGAATGTCAGAAGAGACTCTGAAACTCGCTCTTGAAGAAAGAGTAGCTAAGGCAAATGGAAGAAATGTTGAAATAAAAGAGCTGAACAGAAGATTTCAAAGAGTGGCTTGAGAAGACAAAGTGAAGTATTTAATGAAAGACCTGAAATTAAAAACCAAGAGTGAAGAACATGCTTAGTATTTCTCAAGCTGGAAGGACTGAAGAAAAAATTCAAGACTCGAGTTACAATGTTGAAGGATTCTATGGGCAAAATATTGAACAATGCAGGAAGCATCAAAAGAAGATGGAAGGAATACACAGAGTCACTGTACCAAAAAGAACTGGTTGACATTAAACAATTTCAGGAAGTAGTATATGATCAAGAAGCAATAGTACTGCAGGAAGAAGTCCAAGCAACACTGAAGCAATTAGTGGGGGGGAAAGGGCTCCAGGAATTGACAGATTACCCATTGAGATGCAGCACTGGAGGAGCTTACTCGTTTATGTCAGGATATTTGAAAGACAGCTACCTGACCAACTGACTGGTTGAGAGATCTATGTCTGTACCCATTCCAATGAAAGGTGATTCAAAAGAATGTGGAAATTATCTAACAATATCATTAATACCACACACATTTAAAGTTTTTCTGAAGATAATTCAAAAAATGGTTGCAGCAATATGTTGACAGGGAACTTCCAGAAACTCAAACTGGATTAGAAGAGGACATGGAATGATGGATATCATAGCTGATATCAGGTGAATCTCAGCTGAAAGCAAAGAATACCAGAAAGATGTTTACCTGTGTTTTATTGACTGTGCAGAGGCATTTGACAGTGTAGATCATAACAAATAGTGGATAACATTGGGAAGAATGGGAATTCCAGAACACCTAGTTGTGCTCATAAGGAACCTGTACATAGACCAAGAGGCAGTCATTCAAAGAGAACAAGGTTATACTGCATGGTTTAAAATCAACCAAGAAGGTTGTGCATCAGCATTGTATCCTTTTACCATACTTATTCAACATGTATGCTGAGCAAGTGTTCAGGTTACCTAGTGCCACTCTGACAGGAATATACCACAAATGGGATGGCTTTAACAAACAGGAGTTTATTCTCTTACAATTTGGAGGCTTTATGTCTGAGTTCAAAGTGCCAGGCACTAGGGGCTGGGTGAAAGCCCCTCGAACTTGGGCTTCAGCTCTGCCTCTTGCTCCCAGCCCACCGAAGCTGGAGGCTTTTCTTCACTCAGACACCTGCTGGCTGCTGAGACTGACAAGCCCAGGGTTGACAAGTAAAAAGGCACAGTCCTGATGTTACCAAACCACATGGCAGGCCATTAATTCAAGTCCATTGAAAATCCCAAGATCAGCAGAGCATGGCAGGCTGCCGAGCAATGACATGGCTACGTGCAGAGTTCAAGCATGTCATACATAAGCTGGAGACCATTCCCAAAGCTGTTTCTTATATACAAGAAGCAGACCACATACCCAAAGCAGCCACTCAGCTGCTTCAATAGATTCCACCATGGAGTTAATTACCAGTCTCACCATGGGAAATAACTACATTCCACTGCCCAGCCACTCAACCAGGCCCAGCCAAGTTGACACACAAACTTAACTACCACAGCAAGTAATCTGAGAAGCTGGATTATATGAAGAAGAACATGGAATCAGGACTGGAGGAAGACTCATCAACAACCCGTGATATACAGATGAAACATTCTTGCTTGCTGAAAGTGAAGATGACTTAAAGCACTTAATGATGATCAAAGTCTACAGTCTTCAGTGTGGATTACACCTCAACTTAGAATTAAAATGAGTCATCTATGGACAATTGATTTTCAACAAGGAGTCAAAGTCCATTCATTGGGGGCAGAAACAGTCTCTTTAATAAATGGTGCTGACAAAATTTGATATCCACTTGCAGAAAAATGAAAGAAGACCAATACACCATACACAAAGCTAACTCAAAATGGATCAAATATTATATCTAAAATTATAAAATTCCTGGAAGAAAACTCTGAGACCTAATCTTTTGTGAAAATAAGAAAACAAAGATAAAACCTAATACACAATAGAAGACAGAATAGATGAGACCACCACCAACCATTCTGAAAATAAATGGCCCCAGATAGAAGGGGAGAAAAATACAGAGCAGAACTAAATTCTTTAAGG
>NW_006921640.1:215616-218330 GCF_000298275.1 Orycteropus afer afer
AATAGATGAGACCACCACCAACCATTCTGAAAATAAGAGATTCTGGATAGAGTGGAAGAAATGTAGAACAAAACTCAAAATTATTAAAAAAAAAAAAAAAAAAAAAGCCAGACAAACTGGAACAAGCAAGAACAGAGGACTCCCTGAGACTATCCCCCGAGATACATTTTAAACCTAGAACCAAGCCTATCCTCTAAAATGCCCTTTTTGCGAAATAGCAGAATGGCACAGAAAATGAAGGATATTACCCATAAGACCAGTGCTCTGCTTTAAAATCATCTATACCAAAAACCAAACACACTGCCATCAAGTTGATTCTGACTCATAGAAACCCTCATCGGGTTTCCAAGGCTATAAATCTTTACAGAAGTAGATTGCCTTCCTCCCACGGAATAGCTGGAAAATGGTATGACATTTTCTAAAAAAAAACCCTAGAAATAGAGCTACCCTATGATCTAGCAATCCCATTACTAGGTATATACCCTTGTTGTTGTTGTTGTTATGTGTCATGGAGTTGGATCTGACTCATAGCGACCCCTCCTTGGGTTTCCGAGACAGTATCACTATGGAAGTAGATTGCCCAACCTTCCTTGCAAGGAGTGGCAGGTGGATTTGAACCACCAGCCTTCTGGTTAGAAGTCAATTGCCTTAGGCACTACGCTACCAGAGCTCCCAGTATATACCCTGTTGTTGTTATGTGCCATCGAGTTGGACCCGACTCATAGTGACCCCTCCTTGGGTTTCTGAGGCAGTATCACTACAGAAGTAGATTGCTCCATCTTCCTTCCAAGGAGTGGCTGGTGGATTTGAACTGCCAGCCTTCTGGTTAGCAGTCAAGTGCCTTACCCACTATGTTACCAGAGCTCCTCCCTAGAGACTGAAAAATAAAATCTTCTATATGAGACCGAAAAAGAACTAAAGGTGTAATAATGCACTTGGTTGATAATCAAGAGGCCAGTAGTTGGAACCCACAACCACTCCATGGAAGAAAGATGAAGCAGTCTGCTTCCATCCAATCTTTATGATTCATAGCCTTGGAAATCCAGTGAAGGTCATTATGATTCAGAATCAACTCAATATCAGTGAGTTTGCTTTTAGTTTTTATATGAGACCAAATAATTCAATAATTACTCAAATGCAAAGATGAGAAGACAAGGGAGCAGGAAAACTAGAGTACTGGATATGGAACAAACAGTACACAACTAAAAAGAGTGTTGACACATTGTGATGAATGAAACTAATATTGCTGAACAATTCATGCAGAAATTGTCAAGTGATACGAACTTTCACCAAAAACTCAATAAAATATTATTTATAAAAAGAAAGATTTAAAAATGTACATATTTTACTGACTGAGAAGTGTAGTTGTGTGCCAGAGAATCGATACCAACTCATAGCAACCCTGTAGAATAGCCTAGAACTTCCCGATATGGTTTCCAAGGCTTTAATCTTTATGGAAGCAGATTGCCACATCTTTCTCCCAGAAAGCAGCTGGTGGGTTCAAAGTGCTGATTTTTTGGTTAGTAGCCGAGCACTTAACCACCGCACTACAAGAGCCCTTGAAAAATTTTGGGAGGAGGCAATTCACCGTGGTGCTTCTTCATGTCCTAGAATTACTTTTCAAGTATTTTTGTATAGCTTTGGAGACAGAGTCATAGTCAAAGGGCCACGACCTTTTGCGTATCTGCATTCCTAGCCCGGACAGCTCTATATGAAGCTCTTTATTGAGGTCTTTGGCTGAGGCCTTAGTTAAGTTTCTCTCCTGAAACCCCCCGTATGGGGAGGTGGTGGCAGGGACAGTGACCTTGAAGGCACTTTCCCAGTTCTGATTCAGTACTCAATGCTTTGCCACTTCTAGATCTTCCACACATCCCACTCCAAGCCCTGGGATCCATAAAACTGCAGGGAGCTTATGTTTGGGGCTCCCTTAGCAGTGAAATGGGTTCCTAAGTCTGTGCATATCCACTTGCTCGTTGTGCAGGTGCCATTCCAGGGGAAATATGAACCAGAGGGGAGCTGGTGTACTTTCTCTTCAATCTAATATTATTACCAAAAAAACTCACTTCCATCGAGTTGATTCGACTCATAGCAACCCCTCCTTGGGTTTCTGAGGCAGTATCCCTATGGAAGTAGATTGCCCAACCTTCCTTCCAAGGAGTGGGTGGTGGGTTTGAATGGCCAGCCTTCTGGTTAGCAGTCAAATGTCTTAGGGAGTACACCACCAGAGTTCACAGTAAGAGATAAAAGGCTTGACTGTTACTTTCATTTTTGTCATTGTCTTGATCTGTTCCTTGTACATCTGGCAGCTCAGCTAGCTCTCTGACCAGGAATAAAGATTAGGCAAGTTTTCCAGCATCCCACTTAGAAGACTGGGAATTTCCTAAACTTATTCCTCAGCTGTGATATAAATCCACATGTATTTAGCATCTAACTGGCCTACTCAGCATCACCTCATGGAACATAGAGGGGAGGGCAAGTCAATGCACACGTGAGGCTCAACTTGCCTGCTTTGTCATGAGTAATAAACTGTTCATGTCCATTTCCTCACTTACGGTACTTGTGGAAGTGTGACAAGGCAGAGTTAAGCTAGTATCTATGCTTTGCTCAGAAATTGCTTGACTAAATAGTAGGAAGCCAGGAATCCAGGAAAACTGAAGATAGGATAAAAGCACAGATTACAGACAAATTTATTAAAACTTTCAAATATATATATA
>NW_006921640.1:218440-220982 GCF_000298275.1 Orycteropus afer afer
AAGCAAGTGAAATAGACATAGATTTAAACAACTTATAGAATTTGAGAAAGGAGTATCATTATCTTTCCTCTACTTTTTTATTATTTTTTTTTATATAGAAGATGGTTGTCTTAGTTTCCTAATGCTGCTATACCAGAAACATCACAAGTGGGTGGCGTTAACAAACAGAAATTTATTATCTCATGGTTAGGAGACTAGAAGTCCAAATTCAGGTCACCAACTCTACAGGAAGGCTTTGTCTCTCTGTCAGCTCTGGATGAAGAAGGTTCTTGCCTCTTTTCAGTTTCTGTTCCTCAGTTCCTTGCGATCTTCATGTGGCATCTATCTTCCTTCATCTGTGTTTCCTTGCATCTGTGCCTTATCTGCTCTTTGTATATCTCAAAAGTGATTGGCTTAAGACATCTTGATATAGTTTCATTAACATAACCAATAAAACCGTATTTTCAAATGGGATTACATCGACAAGTATTGTTGTTATTAGGTACTTTCGAGTCAGTTTCAACTCATAGTGATCCTCCATCCAACAGTATGAAACACTGCCCAGTACTGAGCCATTGCCATGCTTGAGGCCATTGTTGCAGCCACTGGTCAATCCACCTCATTGAGGGTCTTCCCCTTTTTTGCTGACACTCTACTTTACCAAACATGATATCCTTTTCCAGGATGGATGAATTGTGGCCATACTTGCTTCTTAGGAGTATTCCTGCTGTACTTCTTCCAAGACAGATTTGTTCATTTTTCTAAAAGTCCATGGTTCATCCAATATTCATCACCAACACCACAATTCAAATACATCATTTTTTAGTCTTCCCTATTCATTGCCTAGTTCTCCCATGAATATACAAATATAGGGATCAGGATGTACAACACATATTTTTTGGGGGACACAATTCAATCAATAAAAATGGTGAACTAGGACAGGCTCCTGGCTCTTCCATTAAAAGCCAACACTGGGGGCATTACAGAAGTGAGAAAGAATTGAAGGAATTACAAGACCAAAGAAATTTTATATAATTGAAAAGGAATTGTTCACAGTAGGCAGAAGGAAATGACACCTAAAGAAGAAAAAGCAGAAAGGGAACAAGTTATCCTAAAGATAAGAATGCCTAAATTTCAGAGTCCTTCACTTCCAAAGCAACAGGTGGAATTGTACATATTCCACAAAAAATGTTGGATTGTGCATGACCAGTCAGTGTTTCATTCTATTGTACATAGAGTCACAGTGAGTAGGAGTCAGGTCAATAGCACCTAACAACAACAACAACATAAATATATATGTTTTTGTAAAATTTGCAAAAGTAAGATATACTAACTGCATCAGATAAAGCTACCATCTCTTTTCTCTCTAAGGTTTCTTCCATCACAGTTTCCTTGTCACTGGAATGATTACAGGTCATTTCAGGGTCTATGGGGAGGTTGAGTTAAGATTATCTCTAGTTGTGGTTTAATGTGACATTCTTATGTGGTTCTCAGTTACCTTTGTCTACATTTAAATTATGTCCAAACTATCCCAGTGCAGGAATGGTTTATGAAAGAGTGTTGTTGACTACTGTTCCCTTTCATCTAACATGATGGCATGAGATACAGAGCCAGAATTTGTATTTAATGCGTCCTTAAGCAACCAACACAGGACAGGGAGTGTTTTCTTCTGTAGTGCATAGAGTGGCTATGAGTCAGAATTGACTCAATGGCACCTAACAACAACAACCACATTGTAACCAAGAGTCCTTGGGTGGCACAAATTCTTAACAGGTTTGTTGTTGTTGTTAGGTGCCATTGAGTTGATTCTGACTCATAGCCATTTCATGTACAACAGAATGAAAAATAGTCAGGTCCTATGCCAGCTCCATGATCCTTGCTACACCTGAGCCCATCGTTGTAGCCACTTGTCAATCCATTTTTTGAGGGCATTCCCCTTTTTCATTGACCTTCCACTTTACCAAGCATGATATCCTTCTCCAGAGAATGGTCCCTTATGACAACATGACCAAAGTAGGTGAGATGAAGTCTAGCCATTCTCATTTCCAAGGAGAATTCCAGTTGCACTTCCTCCAGGGCAGATTCATTAGTTCTTTTGGAAGTCCATGGCACTTCCAGCATTCTTCACCAACACCACAATTCAAAACATCAACTCTTCTTCAGTCTTCCTTATTCATTATCCAACTCTCATACACATATGAGGCAATTGAGAATACCATCGTTTGGGTTATGGGGGTTAGGTGCACCTTAGTCTTCAAGGTGACATCTTTGCTCTTCACCACTTGGAAGAGGTCTTTTGCGGATGACTTGCCCACTGCTATACGTCTTCTGATGTCTTGACTGATGCTTCCATTGGTGTTGATTGTGTTGTTGTTGTTGTCAAGTGCCGTCGAGTCGTTTCCGACTCATAGCGACCCCATGCACAGCAGAACGAAACACTACCCAATCCCGTGCCAGCCCCACAATCCCTGCTATACTTGATCCCATCATCGCAGCCACCGTATCAATCCATCTCATTGAAGGCCTCCCCCTCTTTCGTCGACCCTCCACCCTACCAAGCATG
>NW_006921640.1:221082-229591 GCF_000298275.1 Orycteropus afer afer
GAAGTCTGGCCATTCTTGCTCCCAAGGAGCATTCTGGCTGCACTTCCTCCAGGACAGATCTGTTAGTTCTTTTAGCAGTCCATGGTACTTTGAGCATTCTTCACCAGCACCACAACTCAAAAGCATCAACTCTTCTTCGGTCTTCCTTATTCATTGTCCAGCACACTTAATTGTACTCAGAGGAACCGCTACATAGACCAGGAGACTGTCATTCAAACAGAACAGGGGGACACTGCATGGTTTAAAATCAAGAAGGGTTATTTCCTTTCACCATACTTATTCAATCTGTATGCTGAGCAAATAATCCGAGAAGCTGGACTATATGGAGAAGAACACGACATCAGGATTGGAGGAAGCCTCATTAACAAACTGTGTATGCTAATGACACAACTTTGCTTGCTGAAAGTGAGGATGACTTGAGGCACTTACTGATGAAGATTGAAGAATACAGTCTGTAGTATGGATTACACCTCAATATAAAGAAAACGAAAACCCTCACAATTGGACCAATAAACAGTATGACAATAAATGGAGAGAAGATTAAGTTGTCAAAGACTTCATATTACCTGTTTCTACAATCAACAGGTGGTATCTCTATGGAAGTAGATTGTCCAATCTTCCTTCCCAGGAGTGGCTGCTGGGTTTGAACTGCCAGCCTTCTGATAAGCAGTCAAATGCCTTAGGCACTATGCCACCAGAGCTCCCATATTTAACACAGAATACAGAAATTTACAAAGATAATATAAAACTTATCATACAGCATAACAACAAAGGCTTAATGAATTTCACAGTAAATTCAGAAAAGTATTCTTCTGATCTATACTTTATATATCTCTTCATTTATGTGAAATTTCTTCAATTCTCACATCAATATTTTGTAGTTTTTAGGATAAAGGTACTTTACATCTTTTGTTACGTGTATTGCTGAGTACTTTTATGTTTTGGTGACATTACAATTTATTTTTAAATTCAGTTGTTTGAAAATATAATTTTTGTGTGTTTCATCTTATATACTGCAACATTGATAAATTCTCATATAATTCAAGTAGCTTTCTTATGTTGTTGTTGTTGTTGTTATGTGCCATCGAGTCGGCCCCCGACTCATAGCGACCCCTCCTTGGGTTTCCAAGGCAGTATCACTACGGAAGTAGGATTGCCCGACCTTCCTTCCGAGGAGTGGCTGGTGGGTTTGAACCGCCAGCCGTCTGGTCAGCAGGCAAGTGTCTTAGCCACTATGCTACCAGAGCTCCCAGCTTTCTTATAGATTACTTAAATATTTCTACATAAGTGATCATGTGTTCTGCTACTGAAATCATTGTATTGCTTTCATTTTGATATTTATGACATTTTATTTCTAATCCTTGCCTTAACATAATAATTAAGATTAGCACAATCTTGAGAAAGAGTCTCCATGCGTAGGAGGAAAAGCATTCAGCCATTCCACAAAATATTATGTCAGCTATAAATTTGTCTAAGTTGTTAACATGGAACAGAAACAAATGGTGTTGGATAAACTAGATATCCAAACAAGAAAAGATGAACTTTGACCCCTCCTTAAAAGCACACATAAAAATTAATTTAATATGAACTTCAGACTTAGATGTTAAATCTTAAACTATAAAATTTTCATAATAAAATATAAGGTATGATCATCACAGTTGTGATATTAAAAATATTATTAGGTAGGATACAGAAAAACATACAAA
Source organism: Orycteropus afer afer (assembly GCF_000298275.1). NCBI lineage: Eukaryota > Metazoa > Chordata > Mammalia > Tubulidentata > Orycteropodidae > Orycteropus > Orycteropus afer. The sequence continues at coordinate 222,789 of NW_006921640.1, forward strand.
AGAAAATGTACCAATGTCTAATAAGAAAATGAAAACGTGCTCAAAGTTATTAGTCTTTAGGGAATTGGGTTGTTCTTAGGTGCTATTGATTTGTCTCCAACTCATAGTGACCCTATACACAGCAGAACAAAACACTTCCCAGTCTCTCACCAGCTCTACGATCCCTGCTAAACTTGAGCCCATCACTGCAGCCAGTGTCAATCTATGTCACTGAGGGCCTTCTCCTCTTTCATCAACCCTCCATCTTACCAAGCATGACCTCAGAGAATGGTCCCTTCTGACAACATGACCAAAGTAGGTGAGAAGAAGTCTGGCCATTCTTGCTTCCAAGGAGCATTCCAGCTGCACTTCTACCAGGATAGATTTGTTCGTTCTTTTAGCAGTCCATGGTACTTTCAGCATTCTGTGCCAGCACCACAACTCAAAAACATTAACTCTTCTTTGGTCTTCCTTATCCATTGTCCAGCTCTCACATGCATACAAAATGATTGAAAATACCATGGCTTATATCTGGCTCACCTAAGTCCTTAAGGAGACATCTTTGCTTTTTAACACTTTAAAAAGGTCCTTTGTAGCTGATTTGCTCAATGTTATACATCACCTGAAGGAGCTTTGGTAGTGTGGTGCCTAAGGCACTTGACTGCTAACCAGAAGACTGGCAGTTCAAACCCACCAGATACTCCTCAGAAGGAAGGTTGGACAATCTACTTCTGTAGTGATACTGCCTCAGAAACCCAAGGAGAGGTCTCTGTCAGTTGGGTCCGACTCGTCAGCACATAACAACAACAACAACAACATACATCACCTGATGGCCTGACTGCTGCTTCCATTGGCGTCAATTGTAGAACCAAGTAATGTGAAGTCTTTGACAACTTCAATCTTTTCTCCATTTATTGTGATGCTGCTAATAGGTCCAGTTGTGAGGATTTTTGTTTTCTCTATATTGAGGTATAATCCATACTGCAGACTGTACTCTTCAATCTTCAGCAGTAAGTGCTTCAGGACATCCTCACTTTCAACAAGCTTCTCAAATTATTTGCTCAGCATACAGATCGAATAAGTATGGTGAAAGGATACAACCTTGATGCACTGCCTTCCTGATTTTAAACCATGCAGTGTCTCCTTGTTCTACTTAAACAACAGCCTCTTCATCTATGTACAGATTCCTCATGAGTACAATCAAGTGTTCTGGAATTCCTATTCTTCTCAATGGTACCATAATTTGTTATTAATATTGTTAATATTGTTCAATAATTTCCACATTCTGTTGGATTACCTTTCTTTGAAATGGGTACAAATGTGGATCTCTTATAGTCAGTTGGTCAGATAGCTAGCTGTCTTCCAAATCTCTCGGCAGACCTGATTGAGGGCCTCCAGTGAGGCATCTGTTTGTTGAAATATCTCAATGGGTATCCCATCAATTCCTGGAACCTTGTTTTTTGCCACTTCCTTCAATGCAGCTTCAACTTCTTCCTTCAATACCATTTGCTCTTGATCATATGCCACCTCCTAAAATGGATGAACATTAACCAATTTCTTTTGGTACAGTGACTGTGTATTCTCTCTATCTTCTTTTGGTGTTTCCTGCATCATTCAATATTTTTTCCATAGACTCTTTCAATATTGCAACTCAAGACTTGATTTTTTCTTCAATTCTTTCAGCTTGAGAAATGCTGAGCATGTTCTTCCCTTCTGGTTTTCTAACTCCAGGTCTTTGCACATTTCATTATAGTAATTGGCTGTGTCTGCTTGAGTTGCTCTTTGAAATCTTCTCTTCAGCTCTTTTATCTTGTCATTTCTTCCATTTGCTTTGGTTACTCTCCATTCAAGGGCAAGTTTCAGAGTCTCTTCTGACATCCATTTTGGGTTTTTTCCTTCCTTTCCTTTTTTTTAAATGACCTTTTGCTTTCTTCATGAATGATGTTCTTGATGTCATCCCATAGTTCCTCTGATTTTCAGTCATTGGTGTTCAATGCCTCAAATCTATTTTTTTTGATGGTCTCTGAATTCAAAAGAGATATATTCAAGGTCATATTTTGGCTCTCGTGGGCTTGTTTTAATTGCCTCCAACTTCAAGTTGAACTTACATATGAGCAGTTGATGATCTGTTGCACAATTAGCTCCTGGCCTTGTTTTGGCTGAAGATATTGAGCTTTTCCATCTCCTCTTGCTACATAGGTAGTCGATCCGATTCCTGTGTACTCCATCTGGTGAAGTCCACATGTATAGCTGTGGTTTGTGTTGTTAAAAAATATATATATATTTATAATGAATAAGTTGTTGGTCTTGCAAAATTCTATCATGAGATCTACAGTTATTTCTGTCATCAAGGCCAAATTTTCCAACTACCAGTGATTCTTCTCTGTTTCCAACTTTTGCATTCCAGTCACCAGTGATAATTAATACATCTTGATTGCATGTTTGGTCAATTTCAGACTGCAGAAGTTGATAAAAATCTTTAATTTCCTCATCTTTGGCTCTGGTGTTTGTTGCATAAATTTGAATAATAGTAGTGTTAACTGATAATGTGGATATTATCCTATCACTGACAGCATTGTACTTCAGGACAGATCTTGAAACATCCATTGTGATGATCAGTGCCATGCCATTCCTCTTCAATTTCTTATTCCCAGCATAGTAGATGATTTGGTTGTCTGATTCAAAATGGCCAAAACTGGTCCATTTCAACTCACTAATGCTTAGGATATCAATCTTCATGCATTCCATATTATTTTTGAAAACTTCCAATTTTCCTAGATTCATATTTTGTATATTTGATCTTCTGATTATTAACAGATGTTTGCAGTTTTTTCTCTTCAGGTTGAGTCATGCCACATCACCAAATGGAGGTCCCAAAAGCTCTACTTTATCCATATCATTAAGATTGGTTCTATTCTGATGAGGCAGCTCTTTCCCCATCGTATTTTGAGCACCTCTGACCTGGGGCTCGTCTTCTGGTACTGTATCAGTGTTTTTCGTCTATTCATAAAGTTGTCCAGTAATGTATCAGACAGTGTTTCTCTGCTATTCATAAGGTTTTCCCTGGCCAATTCTTTGAGAAGTGGGTGGCTTCTTCCTACTTCCGAGTCTGTCTCAGTATGGAAGCTGCTTTGCAACCTGTGCACCACATGCAACCTGGTGGCATTTGAAACACTGGTGGCACAGCCTCTAGCCTCCCAGCAACACACAAGACACCACAGTACAAGAAACTGACAGACAAGTTCATCTCCCTTAGCTTTTCAAAACCTGTCCACCTGGATTTCTCTTCTTTCTACCTATGGGGTCAGGGCTGTCTGTCTCCTCTCCTCACCTGGATCTTGTTGCTGCCCATTGGCCTTGACTTTCCCTCCTTCTTTGCCTTTGGAGTGGGGGCTGAATTATAGCTAAAACCAAAATGAGATACTGCATCACATGCCTGGAATGGCTAATATTATAAAGACTGAAAGCATCAGTATGTAGCAATTAAAATCCTCATACATTGCTGGTGGCAGTGTAAATTTGTATAAAAATTAGGACACCAACCTGCAGATACTTTTAAAGCTAAATTTTATTTCATATATGACACAACAATATAGATGTTTGAAGTAAATGAAAAGATATATCTACAAAAAGATTGTACACAAATTTTCATAGTGACTATATTCATAATAGTTCCACAATTTTTAATAAAATATTTTATTATTTTTGTTGTTGAGTACATATACAGCAAAACACACCAATTTAACAGTTTCTAATACTCCCACACTTTAAATAACACAGATGTCCTTTAACTGATGAGTATATTTCTCTATTTTATCAGCTTTTTTGTTCTGTTTTATTTTGCTTTATATGAAGATGTCACTTCTGATCATTTAGAAATAATATTTAACCTCTACACCATTTGATAGTTATTTATCAACAGTATGACTAATCACTCTTGAGTCATTTCATATTTCCTAAATAAAATTATATTCTCCTACATAACAATAATAATCAAAATCAAAATCAGGATATTAACATTAATGCATTACCATCTAATCCCCAGATGCCACTCAAATGTCAACAATTTATAGAAAATGGATATATACAGTCCAGAATCACATGTAGTACTCAGTTATCCTAACTCTTTATTCTTTTTCACTGGAAAAAAAAAAATCTTAATCTTTCTTTTACTTGCACAACTTTGACATTTTTGAAGACGAAGGTCAGTTATTCTATAGAATACATCTCAATTTTGGTTTATCGCTGTTTCCTATGACTACATTAGCCTTCTCTCATTGCAGCCAACAATATGTTTATTTCATTTTGTCTTATACTGATGACGGCTTCTTTAATCTCTTGATTAAGTAAGTGTTGGCTAGGTTTTTCCACTATAAAGTTACTTTTTGTCCTTTGTTGCAAGATTTTGTGTAAGGAGTAAAGAGTCTACCCAAAGGCACCTTGGAAAAAAGGCTTGGTGATCTACTTCCAAAAAATTAGACATTGAAAACACCGTGAAGCACAATTCTACTCTGACACACATGAGATCATCATGTAAATATCGTGTTCCTCATCAGACTTTCCATTTATTTACATAATTACTGATTCCCTGCTCTCTGTGTTAATCAATGCATTTGGATAATCTGTTACTCTCAATGGTCGTTGACATTTAGTAGAGTGATGAGAGACTCTCCATATTTACCTTTCTTTCCTCTTCACACCTCCTCTCCAGCATTCAATATCAATTGTTTTCATTGTATTTTTCAATAATCATCTTTATGCTTATAATTATATGCCCTTTTAAATGATTTTTAGGCATAAAATTTATCTGTTAGCCTTCATATAAAAAAAAAAAGATGATGAAATAAGCTTATTGAAATTTCTTTCTCAATCTGTCTTTCTTATCTAGTGAACTTTGGTAATTTATAACATTTTATATTGTTAATTTTAGTTTATATCTTAATTTGTTCTGTAAGAGGTAGAGAATTCATAATGGAACAAAAATAATAATGGTCATATTAGGATATATGGTATGTGTCAGACTCTGTATGATGAACTTCTCATATATTATTTTGTTTCACATATGTAATTTTAGTGAGTAGTGAAAGTAATTAAATGCTGGACTACTAACCAAAAGATTGACAGTTTAAACCCACCCAAGGGTTCCTTAGAAGGCAGACCTGGTGATTCACTTCCAAAAGGTCCTTGAAAATCCTATGGAATACAGTTCTACTCTATGCACACATGGGATGTTCATGACTCAATGGAATCAACTCAATGACAGTTAATGACAGGGCTCTGAGAAATTAAATAATTTGACTAGGCTCCCAATGTAAAGAAGAATCAGACTTCACAATTAACACAATTAAATTTACATATTTCAAAATATATTCATTTTCTACCATATGATGCTACTTTGTAGTATGTACTATGGAACTAAAGGGATATATGTATTCACATTTTTAAAGGAATTTTACTGCTAACCAGAAAGCTGATGGTTTAAACTCACCAGCCACTCCTTGAAAGGAAGACTGGGCAATCTATTTTTGTAGAGATACTGCCTCAGAAACCCAAGGAGGTGTTGCTATAAGTCAGAACCGACTTGATGGCAGTTAGTTTGGTTTTTGATTAAAGTCATAAAAATAAGAAATATGAGGAGTGAAAATCAGTGGGTTACAAGATCATTAAAAGAGGAGATATTCTTCATAGCTTGTTGGTTGTAGTAAGATAATGTGTACAGTTGTGTCTGAGTTATGTTTTTCAGAGACTGGTTAAGCATTTATTGAATACTTAATGATGGACATACTATATAATATTCTGGAAAAAATACTACATTAAAAATCAGAAGATGTGAGTGGGCTGGTTATTGTTTCCTTGTCCTTTCATATCCAATATTTGGCCTTTGTGCAGTTGGAGGTTGGTTGAATTTGTTGTACTAAATAATCAAAGATCCCTTGCCTTTTGGTTTCTAGCACAGTTTGTCTGAGAAAACCAGGAATACAGAAAGGTCTGGAAGTATTCCTGTTGCTCCTTCCATGTCCATCTTGGCTTTAACAGTATCTCCATCGTTCTCTGGTCACAATTGCTCTCCACTGACCCTTCTAGGCAAGCTCTTCTTCCTCACTTTGTTCTTTCAGGCTAAGACTGGTAATGGCTCCCTTGCCGGTCCTTAGATGATACATTATCCCATGTTAGGTACCTTAGCCCTGACTATATCTCTATAAATATCCTTTTCATTAGATTCTCTTTATTAAAATCCTTTGGTTGAAATGGCTTCCTGCTTGGAATCTGGGTGATAAAGTGAGTTTTTGTCCCAGTTATGCTTCTGAGTAATAGTAACCTTGGAAAAATCACATAACTTTAAAGAAGCTTTATTTATTCTTTTTAAAAATGTAAATCATACTGGTTACTTAATATTGATTTTTGAGAATTAACACTATATATGCAAGAAAGTTGAACAGAGTAAAAAAACTACACAAATATAACTGATTCTTAAGACAGAGACAGTCACATCTTTTTAACAGATGTAATCTAGATAAATAATTCTCCCCATTCACACTACTTACTGATTCCCCAAATTGAAGGACAGAAGAGCTCCTCTGCTTTCTTCTCTAACTTCTGAGGATAAATAATCAACTGCCAGTTTACTGCACATGAAGTATAAGAAAGACACCATAACTCTATTGAGGTTCCTCCCCCATAAAATTCCAAGGTGAGAAAAGCTTAGGAACTTCTATTGTGTGGATCAGTTTTCCCCTCACTATTGCCCTTTGTTGGAAGGAAGATTGGGCAATCTACTTCCTTAGTGATACCTGCTCAGAAACCCACGGAGGGTTCACTATGAG
>NW_006921640.1:229691-231622 GCF_000298275.1 Orycteropus afer afer
CTTTTATATATGCTGAGGTAATAGCATTTATTCATGGATTTCAATGAGACATGCATGTTTTGAATCCATGCTTAGTAGTTCTAGACTTACTAATGTATGTTATGATTTTCTCAGATAATTTATTAGGTTATTTTTTAACAAAAATAATTATATTGGAGTTATAACCTAAATACATAGATATGAAAAAATAATTTCACTATAATAACTCATGAGTGCTACTAGCACATTTTCTGGGTTCTGTAGAGTTAATGCATTTTGCTGTTATTTTATACAGGAAAAAAAAAAAGTGCTTATTTTTTTTCTTCTTTCAACTTAGACCATTTCAGCCATTCACCTGAAAATCAATATGCATTTATAAAGTGAATATTTGTTTCCAGCTTTGTTGTTAGTGTTTCAGACATTGAAGAGAAAAATAAATAAAAAACCTCTCACATTGAAACCACTCATGCTTTTGTTGGAGAACTGCACAAAAAAAGAGTGGAAATACCAGCCACTCCTCGGAAAGAAGATGGGGCAATCTACTTCCGTAGTGATACCGCCACAGAAACCCAAGGAGGGGTCGCTATGAGTCGGGTCCGACTCCATGGCAAACAACAACAACATAATGACGGAACATACAAGAATCTGCAAAAGCTCAGAAAGGTGGATATGACCACTAAGTTGATTACTGAGAAAGGAGCAGTTTTAACTAGGTGGAAAACCCTGGTCTAAACAGAAGAAATAAACCATGCACTGACATTACAGTGTTGAAAACTACTGTGTGTGTTTTCTGAAACTGACTCTTCAAGAATTTCTAGAGAAAAACTGGAAACATCAGGATGTATGACCCATGGTATGTTTTAGTAATCTTTAATGATGACTCTCAGAAAAAAGAAAATCAATCCATATGCAAGATTGTCTATGTGATTAGAATTGCACATTATGATTATAATTAATATAGAAAATATCTTCAAAGAAAAATAAAAGCAAAAAAAAAAAGTCTACAGACATTGAGTCAATTCTGACTTACAGTGACCCCTATTGAGTTTCTGAGGCAATAAATCTTTATGAAAGTAGATTGCCCAATCTTCCTTCCAGTGGCTGGTGGATTTGAAACACCAACCTTCTGGTTATCAGTCAGATGCCTTAGGCACTGTGCTACCAGAGCAAGGGGAAATAATATGTAAATATTGAATGAGAAACTACAAAGAAATAGTCCCGGAAAAGAAAAAGAAAAAAATATTTTGATGAGTCCTTAAGATGGTTCTGCATGTTAAAAGCTTGGAAGGCATTACTTCTGTGCTTGAAATAAGAAGGAGAACAAACTGAAAATCATTCACTTTTCTTGTACCCATTAGAGAACTGAGGTCACAGGACAAACTACCACTCTGAAATCTAGTTGATCTGATTATCAGATCAACACATCTGGATAAAAATAGCAAATAACAACCAACCATTAATACACAAGATGACATAACCCACAAACCACAGCTATGGACATATCAAAACTAAAATGAGCTTACAAGATTATAAACAGGGAACCAGACACATCAATTGGCAAGTGAGGACAACTACAAACAAAAAGAGGGAAAAGACTGTGTAGTCACAGAATTTCTAAATGGTAAGGAAGTTAAGAAAGTTGAAAGATAGAATGGACTGTTCTAAACTAGGGGAGAAAATTATAAATCATAGGGTAACCTCAAGGAAAAATGATAACCCTTCACATCACAATAAAAAAGAGGACAATCACAAATATTCAGCATATACTAAAACAACAGGAACAAAGGAAATGATGACACGACTCATAACATAATGAGCTCAGCAGAGAAAATAATATGGAACAAAGAAACCAGGGACACCATGAAAAAACAAATAACAAAATGACAGCAACAAATTCAAACTTATCAATAATTACCCTGAATGTTAATGGATTAAATGCACCACTCAAGAGA
>NW_006921640.1:235199-235893 GCF_000298275.1 Orycteropus afer afer
GTTTATCTATAGAAGGAAATTTTCTTTGTTGGTTACCAGGGGTCGGAGAGGAGGGGAGGGAAGACTGTTAGATAAACAGAGATAAGTAATGATTTGGGTGAAGAGAAGGGCAATGTACCAAATGTGAGTGGCCAACATGGCACCATTGAGGATGAGAAACATAGAGAGGTACATGGGAGATACAGACAGCAAATATGAACCCTTTTGTACATACAGTACTGCATTTCCAGTGAAGGCTAACATGGGTATATGGGTGGATAGATGGGTGGACAGGCTGAATGATTAGGTATATCTATGAAATGGGGAGTGTATCCAAAAACATACATAGGGTTGGCACACAATGATCCTATAAGTTTATGTGAATGATCAGAATTCCCATAAGTTTATATGAATGGTCAGAATTCCCAGGTGTATGGTAGAGCTGACAAGGGGCAAGGTTGTGGTCACTGCTTGGTCATAGCCAGCTACCCAGAGGGACTGAGTAGTTGAACCTGCGGGCTTGGGACCATCGTCGCAGGGGACATCAAGCTCAATTGGCATTACACACTATACAAAACATTGTTCCACCTCCTACTTTGGCAAGTAGTGATTGGGATCTTAAAAGCTAGCAAGCTGCCATCTAGATGCAACGATGGGTCTCTCCTCGTCCAGAGCGAAGAAGAATGAGGAAAACGAAAATTCATGGAAACAATTA
>NW_006921640.1:236466-241063 GCF_000298275.1 Orycteropus afer afer
AAAAAAAAAAAAAAAAAGTCAAGCCCAGGGACACAGGTCCACTAAAATACTGAGATTTAAGCACAGGATTATAGAATGTTCTCTCTCCCCTAGTCCTTACTCCATACAATCAGGACACCAGTTTAATAATAGTGGCTTATAGCTAAAAGAGGTGAAGAGTAGAGATTCTATTTTTTAAATATTTTTTATAGAACTGTAAAGACAACAGAGAAGATAAGAACAAGAGCACTAGAGAAAATTGAAACCTCTGACTTACAACTAGAGCAAACATTAACTGAAGCAAAATCCAATAATATAAAATAGATCTTCACATTCAAAAGACCTTTTTACCTTAGTTCCTATACCCAGTACATCACATTCAACTTTCAGCAAAAAATTACAAGATATGCTAAGAAGAAAAAAAGAAAAACAGACACACATTCTGAATGGATAAAGTAAGTATCTGAACCAGATTCAGATATACCATAGACTTTTGTAATTATTAAAGAACTTAAAATAATAATATGTTAAGGGCTCTAATTAAAATAGTAGACAACATGCAAGAAAGTATGCATAATGTAAGTAGAGAGATAAAAACCACTAATAAAATATCAAAGAGAAATGATAGAAGTAAAAGGCATTGTGACAGAAATAAATAAAGTGTTTGACAGGCTCATAAGAAGACTTGACACTTCCTAAGAAAAAAATCAGTGAGCTTGAAGATATGTAAATAGAAATTTCAAAAACTTAAGTGCAAAGAGGAAAAAAAAAAAGATTTTTTTAAAAAATGGAACAAAATATTCAAAAACTATGAGACAATAACAAAAGGCATAACATATACATATTTGGGATACCAGAAAGAGAACAAAGAGAAAGGAGCAAAAGAAGTATTTACAATACTAATGGCTTAAAACTTTCCAAGTTTAATGAAACATTCTAAATCACAGATTTGAAAAGCTCAAAGAACACAAAGCAAAATAAAAATAAAAATAAAACAAATAAGAACAACTACAAAAACAAAACAAAATCCTCTACCTACATATATCACATTCAAACTGCAGAAACCCAAAGACTAAGAGAAAATCTCACAAGACATGAAAAGAAGGTAGGGAAGTTTTATCTGTAGAGGAACAAGAATAATGTTACAACTAAATTCTCATCAGAATCTATGCATCCAGGAAAATTGTGGAGTAAAATATTTAAAATGTTGACATCACCTACTGACTTAGAATTCTGTATCCAGAAAAAATTATCTTTCAAAATAATGACTTTCTCAGACAAACAAACTGAAGAAATCCATTTCCAACAGACCTACCCTGCAAAAAATAAATAAGTTAAAAGAATTTACAGATGAAGAAGAAAAATATTACAGGTCTGAAATTCATATACACATGAAAAGAAAGAGCATCAGATTAGGAACCAATGAAGATAATTTTTTTTCTTTTACTTATTCTTAATTTATCTAAAATATAACTATTTAAATTAATGACGGTAACAACACACTGGATGAGTATATAATATAGATAAATGAAATGGATGACAGTAATGTTATAAAGGACTATAGAGAAGAATTGGAAATACTTCGCTATTATGTACTGGCATTACATGTGAAACTGTATAGTGTTATTTTTCAGGTGGACATAGATTAAATTAAAATGCATAATGCAAAATCTAGAAATGCCACTAACATTTTTTAAGAAAACATAATTGATGCACTGAAACAATTAGAAACATGGTGGATATTATTCATATAAATAATCACTTTAAATGTGAGTGGTCTAAACACACCAATTAAAAGCAGATTGTTAGAGGACATGAAAAAATATTCAAATACGTTTTGTCCACAAGAAATCCACTTTAAACATAAAAACTCAAAGATATTAAAGGAAATATTGGAAAGATATACCATGCTAATTAATAAAAAAAAAAAAAGCTAGAGTAGCTATATTGAGTTCAGACAAAGAATACTTCAGAACAAAGAAAAGTATCAGCAATAAAAAGGGATATTGCGTAACAATTAAGGGTCAACTACCAAAAAAGACATAACAACTCTCAACTTATATGTACCTGACAAAAGACTATCAAACGCATGGAAAGCAATCTGACAGATTGCAAGGAGAAATAGAAAAAAAAAAAAAAACTATTATAGTTACTTCAATACTCTTCTAAAAGAGAAATTTACCAAATTACTAATATCGTTGATAGCTCAAGCAGGAATAAAATCAGTAAACGTATAGTTGACCTGACAAGCACTACCAATCATCTTGATTTGATTGACATTTATGGAAAACTCATCCAACAATAGCATAAATACACCTTCTTAGGTTCACATGGAACATTTATGAACATAGACCATATGCTTGGTCATAAAACATATCTTAAGAAATTTTGATAGAATAGAAATCATACAAAGTGTTTTCTCAGACCACAAGAGACTCAAACTGGACATAATAACAAAAAAAAAATAGCTGGAAAATCATCAAATATCTAAAGACTAAACACACTTCCAAATAACTCATGAGCCAAAGAAAAAAATCTCAAGAGAAATTAAAACAATATTTTCAACTTATGCATGTCATAATTTGTGACATGCAGTAAAAAACAGTACTTACAGGGAAACTTATAACATTAAATATATTATGTTAGAAAGAAGAACAATCTAAAATCAATAATGTAAGCTTCCACCCATTGCTGTTGTTGTTGTTATGTGCCGTCGACTCAGCCCCAACTCATAGTAACCCCTCCTTCAGTTTCCGAGGCAGTTTCACTATGGAAGTAGATTTCCCAACCTTCCTTCCGAGGAGTGGCTGGTGGGTTTGAACCACCAGCCTTCTGGTTAGCAGTTAAGTGCCTTAGGCACTATGCTACTAGAGCTCATTAGAGAAAGAAAAATAACTTAAACCTAAATTAAGCAGAATATAAGAATTAAAAATTAGAACAGAAATCAATTAAATTGAAAACAGGAGGTAAATAGAGAATAGCAACAAAACTTGGTTCTTTGAAGATATCAATAAAATTTATAAATTAATCCCATGAACATTAATAACACATTAAATGTGAGTAGTCTAAACATACCAATTAAAAGCAGATTGTTAGAGCACATGAAAAAAATATTTAAATATATGTTGTCCACAAGAAAAACACTTGTCCATCCCTCCAAGCACTCCTGTCCCCTGAGCTGCCTCCCAGTGTATAAAAAGTGCTTCCTTCTCCCATGATTGCTCTTTCTAAGGAGTGTATCTACCTCAGGTAAATGTTCAACTGATATGCCTGTCTTTTGTTTGGATGGAGAACACAGGTGTGGGTTCAATTACAGACCTGAAGGGCAACTAGGGGCCATAGTCTCAGTGATTCCACCAGGCTCTATCAGACCAGCAAACCTGGTCCCCATCCACTTTTTTTTTTCCCAAAATAATTTTGAGTTTTGTTCCACATTGTTCTTCCTCTCTATCCAGGATCTCCTACATAGATCCTCCTCCAAGTGGTTAACAGTAGTAGCTGGGCACCACCTAGTTCTTCTGGTCTCATAGTCATAGGCTGTGGATCGCATGGTTTACCAGTCTCTACCTAGAACTAATTCTTTCCATGAATCTTTGGTTCTCTTCATTTTTCCCTGCTCTGGATGAAGAGAGACACATTTGTGCATCTAGATGGCTGCTTGCAAGCTTTTAAGATTCCAGTCACTACTCACCACAGTAGGAGGTGGAACAATGTTTTGTTAGTATGTTATGCCAGTTGAGATGATATCCCCTGTGACTCTGGTCCCGAGCCCACAGGTTTAACTACTCGGTCCCTCTGGGTAGCTGGCTGTGACCAAGAAGTGACTACAACTTTGTACCTTGTCAGCTCTACTATACACCTGGGAATTCAGATCATACAAGTACACTTACAGGACCATTGTCTGCCAACCCTATACATGGTCTTGGGTACACTCCCCAAATCATAGAAATACCTAATATTTCAGCCTGTCCATCCATCTATCCACCCGTATACCCATGTTTGCCTTCACTGACAACACAGTACTGTATGTGCAAAAAGGTTCATCTTTGTTGTCTATACCTCCCACGTACCTCTCTATGTCTTCGTCTTCCTCAATGCCACCATGTTGATCACTCACATTTGGTACATTGCCCTTCTCTTCACCCAAATCAATACTTATCTCTACCAATCTATCAGTGTTCTCTCCCCTCCTCTCCCACCCCTGGTAACCAACAAGGAATATTTCATTCCACCTTTTCTTGACTTTACAATAATGGACTAATACAATATTTGTCCTTTTGTGATAGGCTTATTTCACTCAGCATGATGTCCTCCAAGTTCATCCATGTTATGTGGTGTTTTGCAGATTCTAGCTTATTCCTTAAGAGTTGCATAGTATTCCATTGTGTGTTTGTACCATAGTTTGGTTATTCATCCTTCAGTTGATGGACACTGGGTTGTTTCCATTTTTTGCTATTGTAAATAGTGCTGCAATGAACATGTTGTTGTTGTTGTTGTTGTTATTTGCCATCGAGTCAGCGACCCATAGAGACCCCTCCTTGGGTTTCCAAGGCAGTATCACTACAGAAGTAGGATTGCCCAACCTTCCTTCCAAGGAGTGGCTGGTGGGTTTGAACCG
>NW_006921640.1:241763-243443 GCF_000298275.1 Orycteropus afer afer
CACATTGAAGTCTTTGATCCATCTGGAGTTCATTTTTGTGTATGGTGTGAGGTACAGATCTTGTTTCATTTTTCTGCAAATGGATCTCCACTTTTGCCAGCACCATTTATTAAACAAACATTCTCTTCCCCATTTAATAGATTTTGGCCCTTTTTCAAAGATCAGCTGACCATAGGTTGATTGATCTATTTCTGGGTTCACAATTCTATTCCATTTGTCTATGTGTTTGTCATTATACCAATACCAGGCAGTTTTGACTACTGTGGTTATATAGTAGGTTTTGAGATCCAGCAATGTGAAACCTCCTACTTTGTTCTTCTTCAAAATTGCTTTGCTTATCTGAGGTCTCTTTCCTTTCCATATAAAGTTAATGATTGGTTTTTCCATATCCTTAAAATGTAGATGGGATCTGGATTGGGATTGCATGGAAAGTATAGATTGCCTTGAGTAGAACTGACATTTTCACAACATTCAATCTTCCTATCCATGAGTATGGGATGTTCTTCCATTTATGTAAATCTCTTATGGTTTCTTGAAGTAGATTTTTATAGTTTTCTGTGTACAGGTCTTTTGTGGCCCTGGTAAGATTTATTCCAAAGTATTTTATTTTTTTGGTAGCTATTGTAAATGGTATCGATTTCCTTATTTCCTTATTTCTTTTTCAGCAATCTCTTTGCTGGTGTAGAGGAATCCAACTGATTTTGGGATGTTGATTTTGTATCATGCTAAATCTCTCAATTTGTTCCAGTAGATTTTTGACTGAGTCTCTTGGTTTTTCTAGGTATGGGATCATATCATCAGCAAATAGGGATAGTTTGACTTCTTCCTTACAAATTTGAATGTCTTTGATTTCCCTTTCTTGCCTTATGGCCCTGGCTAGGACTTCCACTGCAATGTTGAATAGAAGTGGTCATAGAGGGCATCCTTGTCTGGTTCCTGTTTGAAAGAGGAATGGTTTCAAGTGTCTCTCCATTGAATATAATGTTGGCTGCTGGTTTTGTACAGATGTCGTTTATTATGTTGAAGAATATCCCTTCTGTTCCTATTTTGTTGAGGGTTTTGATCAGGAATGGGTGTTGAATTTTATCAAATGCCTTTTCTGCATCAATTGATGTGATCATGTGGTTCTTCTCCTTTGTTTTATTTATGTGGTGGAGGACATTGATTTTTTTCCTAATGTTGAACCATCATTGTATACCTGTTATGAACCCCACTTGGTCATGATGGATGATTTTCTTGATATGTTGTTGGAGTCAATTGGCTAGGATTTTGTTGAAGACTTTTGGATCTATATTCATGAGGGATATTGTTCTGTAGTTTTCCTTTAGAGTGATGTCCTTGCCTCATTTTGGTATCAAGGTTGTGCTTGCTTTATAAAATGAGTTAGGGAGAATTCCATCCTTTTCTATGTTTTAGAATAGATTGAGTAGGAATGGTGTCAGTTCTTCTCTGAAAGTTTGGTAGAATTCTCCAGTGAAACCATCTGGGCCAGGACTTTTTTTGTTGGTAATTTTTTTAAGACATGATCAATTTCTTCTTTTGTTATGGATCTCTTCCACTTTCCACATCAGTCTGTGTTAGTTTAGGTAAGTGGTGTGTTTCTAAAAATCTGTCCATTTCTTCCAGATTTTCAAATTTGTTGGAGTACAGTTCTTCATAGTATCCTGATATTATCCTTTT
>NW_006921640.1:246029-311036 GCF_000298275.1 Orycteropus afer afer
CTAAATATAATTCTTTTGAATTCCTTATCAGAGAGTTCCAATGCTGCTTCTTCCTCAGGGATGTGTTCTAGGTCTGTATCCTGTTCCCTTCTTTCTACCACTTTATCTTGCTTCTTTGTGTGGACTGTGATGGTCTGTTGTCTCCAAGGCAGCATGGCATTGTTGTATTTAGATATCTTTCATCTGTTTGTGAAGAGCATCCAAGGGTGAGTCAGGCTCTTCTGGGTGGTTGTTTATCATTGGCCCATTGGTGGAGAAGGGCGTGGTGGCTCTCACTCAGCAAGTGAAGCTTCAGGAGATGTGGGTGTAGTTGTGTTGTATGGGGACTGTTGCTGTCATCCACTCAGTTAGACAAAAATAACAATTGAATTACCCTCAAAAAGTTCAAAGCAAATGGACAAAAAATACACCATGTAATCACACATGAACAGTAACCAAAAATAGAAAAAAAAGGAAAAAGAAGAAAAGAAAAACAAAGAAACAAAATAAAAAACCTTGCAATATCTGGGGAGAGGACAATAAGAGAAAAAAGGTAAAGAAGGAGAACAATGAAGGAAAAACTGGGAGAAACACAAAAAGAAAAACAAGGAACAGGATTAACAATGAGAAAGAAAGAAATAAACTGCAACCAGAAACAAAGAAAAAAAAAAGCTGACAACTAGAACTTGGGAGGGGAAGAATAAAGAATAATAATAAAAAGAACAAAAGAAATAATAATAATAGTAGTTTTAGAACAGACAAAAATAAACTAAAAAACAGAAAGGAAAAAAAAATGGGGTCAGGGTGGGGCAGGGCACCCAGGCTCCATCTGAGCACATAGACTGGGATGGAATTCCTGGTGTTCCAGAAATTGGGTGGGAGTGAAGAATGGCCACATCTCCATTCACCAAGAGGATGTGAGATATAAGAGTAACAAGAGGAATGTCTCACCTTTTCAGTAGTCCATGTGTCTGGGATGTTTTTGTGGTTCCCAGCAAGCAGAGCCTATTCTTGACTCCCTGGAATCTGGGAGAACGCAGTCACTTTAAATACCCAAAATGGTCAAGTCACTTGTAAACATTCAAAATGGCCATGCTTTCTGGACAGACAAAAGTCCACAACTCAGCCTACCGTCCTTTTCACTGCTTCCCCTTTTATTCCCCAGCCACCAGAGCAGTCCTCCATGCAGTCCCTGGCTAACAGGGCTGATTTTTAGGTTAATTCTTAGGTCCTACCACCACTCGGCAATATCCAAGCTGTCTGTGCCATCAGGATCGCTGCCACACCGCAGCTCCATATGTGTTATTTTTTGGTGTTTTCATGCAAATTCTTCTGCTAGTTGGCATTTAGTCCACTTCTATATTCTTCCCTTCAAGGCTCAGGTGTCCAGGATTATCTTCTGTAACTGTGTTAATTGGTTCCCCTTTTCTTTGTTGAAGAGAGTCTATGCAGCTATTCTACCATCTTACCCAAACTTCTTTTTTTTTTTTCCTTCAGCCTGTCCACCCATCTATTCACCCATAGATCAATGCTTGTCATCACTGCCAATGCAGTACTGTACATGCAAAAGGGTTCATCTTTGCTGTCTGTACCTCCCATGTACCTCTCTCTGTCTTCCTCTTCCTCAGTGCCACCATGTTGATCTCTCACATTTGGTATATTGCCCTTCCTTTCACCAAAGTCAATACTTGTATCTACCTATCTAACAGTGTTCCCTCCCCTCCACTCCCACTCCTGGTAACCCCATGCACTATGCAATGATACAGGAGGCAGAACAGAAACACTAAAACAATTTTAGGCCAATTGAGTAAGATTTCCCTGAAACCATGTCACTAAAAAGACTCTAAATCAAGAAACCAAATCACATGAGGTGTTTGGATCTACATAAGCTGCATCATGAACTGTTCTTTTATTGCTGTTGTTGTGTAAAATATATACATAACACATTTGCCAATTCAGCCATTTTCAAGTGTACAGCTTAATGATATCAATTACATTAATCGTGTTGCTCAACCATTACCCTTAATCACTGCCAAATTTTCTAACACCTTAAATAGAAAACTTACTGCTTCCCAAACAAATAATCCATAGTCTTTTCAGTTGCCTCATGTGAATGTGAGACCTGTGCAATTAAAAAGGATGACTGAAGAAGAATTTAAGAATTTGAACTGTGGTGGTGGCAAAAAATATTGACTATACTGTCTGATAAGTCTTGGACGAAATGCAACCTGAATGCTCATTAGAAGTGAGGATGGTGAGACTTCAGCATGTTTACTTTGAACACATGATCAATGTTTTGGTTACCAGTGCTGCTCTGACAAGAATATACCACAAATAGGATGGCTTGAACAAATAGGAGTTCATTCTCTTACAGTTTGGAGGCTTTAAGTCTGAGTTCAAAGTGCCAGGCTCTAGGGGCTGGGTGAAAGCCCCTCAATCTTGGGCTTTACCTCTGCCTCCTGCTCCCATCCCACTGAAGGTAGAGGCTTTTCTTCACTCAGACAACTGCTGGCTGTGAAGGCTGACAAGCCCAGGGTTAACAAGTGAAAAGGCACAGTCCTGATGCTACCAAACCACATGGAGGCCATTAATTCAAGTCTATTGAAAGTCCTAAGGTCAGAAAAGCATGGCAAGTTGCTGAACAATGACACAGCTACATGCAAGGTTCAAGTGTGCCATAAGCTAGAGACCATTCCCAAAGCTGCTTTGGGAACAAAAAGCAGACCACATCCCTAAAGCAGCTACTCAGCTGCTTGTGATAGATCCCACCATGGAGTTGATTGCCAGTCTCATCATGGGGAATAACTACCACCAGCTGCCCAGCCACTCAACCAGGCCTAGCCAAGTTGACACACACCCGTAACTACCACAGTCAAGAAAGACCAATTGCTAGAAGGAAGACATTATGTTTAGTAGAGTAGAAGGTCAGAAAAACTGAGAGAAACCAGCTATGTGATGGACTGACACAGTAGTTGTAGCAATGGACTCAAGCATACCAACAATCATGAAGATGGCACAGGAGCAGGCAACATTTCATTCTGTTATACAAGAGGTCATCATGAGTGTGAGAGGATTCAACAACAACTAATAACAAACATCTTCATAGAAACATCTAGTCCAGTATTTGACCAAACAACTAGGTTTCATAGCCTAAATTGACACATAAAAGTAACCATTATAATATGGTACATTTGTTACAATTGATGAGCCAATATTGTTACATAATTATTAATTAAAGTCCATGGTGTCATTGTTGTGTGGCATCGAGTCATCTCCAACTCATAGCAACCTTACATACAACAGAGCAAAACACTGCCCAGTCCTGTGCCAGCCTCACGATCCCTATGATACTTGAGCCCATCGCTGCAACCATGTCAATCCATTTTGTTGAGTCTTTCCCTCTTTCGTTGACTCTCCACTTTACCAAACATGGCATTTTTCTCCAGAGAGTGGTCCCTTCTGACAACATGACTGGCTATTCTTGCTTCCGAGGAGCATTCTGGCTGTACTTCCTCCAGGGCAGATTTGTTATTTCTTTTAGCAGTCCACAGTACTTTCATCATTCTTCACCAACACCACAACTCAAAAGCATCAACTCTTCTTTGGTTTTCCTTATTCATTGCCCATTCTATACAGACCATCAATTCCTCATATGCAAGTGTGTTGAACCTGAAGAAAATTCAGACATGTTCAGGAGAGCCAGAATACAACCTTGAGTATATCCCACTTGAATTCACAGACCATTTCAAGACTACATTTGATGTATTGAACACCAATGAGTGAAGACCAGATGATCTGTGGGACGATATCAATGACATCATACACAAAGAAAGCAAAAGGTTATTAAAGAGACAGGAAAGAAATAAGAAAAAAAAAGAATATCAGAAGACACTCTGAAACTTGCCTCAGAACATAGAGTAACTAAAACAAATGGTAGAAATGATGAAGTAAAAGAACTGAAGAGAAGATGTCAAAGAGTGGCTCAAGAAAACAAAGATTATAATGAACATTTCAAAGACCTAGAGTTAGAAAACCAAAAGGGAAGAACATGCTCACATTTCTCAAGCTGAAGTACTGAAGAAAAGTTTAAGCCTCAGGTTGCAATATTGAAGGATTCTATGGGAGAAATAGAGAATGATGCAGGAAGAATCAAAAGAAGACAGAAGGTGAAAGGAATTTTACCCAGAGATATATAAAGGTCTGACAGAGGATATTTCTACATATGCATTTACAAGTACTGCAAATATATTCGTGAATATAGTAGAGCTTACAGGGTAAAGTTATGAAAACTTAGCCATAAACAATCACCTTGAGGGAATGAGTTGCTGGGCCCAGGGGCGCTCAGGACCATAGACTCAGGGGACACTAAGGTCAATTAGCATAACACAGTCCACAAAGACATTGTTCTACATCCAATTCTGTGAGTAGTGACTGGGGTCTTAAAAACTTGTGAGCAGCCATCTAAGGTGCAACTATTGGTCTCTCCTCCTCTGGAGCAAAGAAGAGTGAAGAAAATCAAAGGTACAAGGAACCAAGTAGTCAAATGACTAATGGGCCACATGAACTCCAGCTTCCACAACGTTGAGGTCAGAGGGATTAGATGGTGTCCAGCTACTAATGCTGACCATTCTGAAAGGCATAACAATAGATGGTATCAGGCATAGTGGGAGAAAAATGTAGAACAAAACTCAAAATTTTATAAATGACCAGGCTTACTGATCTGATAGAGACTGGTTGAACCCCTGGAACTATGGCCCTTAAACATCCTTCAAGCCTGGAACTGAACTTATCTAATGGCTCAACTTTAAACCAAACAATAGACAGGCTTATAAGGTGAACAGTAAAACAAGGGAGGTAACACTTTTTAGAACAATCAACCATATGAGATCAAAGTGTCAGCATTTGGCCAGGAATAAAGCTAAAAATAGGAAGGGATGGAAAAGAAAGAGGAAGAGAAATGACAAACACAGGGAAGAAGTGGAAAAAATGTCACATTGCAGGGATTACAATGAATGTCACAAAACAAAATGTGTGTGAATCATTGAATGGAAAAACAATTTGCCCTGTAAATTTTCACACAAATCACAATTTTTTTTAAAAAAAGGAAGGAATACACAGAGTCATTGTACCAAAAATAATTGGTCCATGTTGAACCATTTCAGGAGGTAGGATATCATCAAGAACTGATTTATTGAAGAAAGAAATCCAAGCTAAACTGAAGGCATTGGTGAAAAACAAGGCTCCAGGAATTGTTGGAATACAAATATAAATGATTCAACAAACAAATGCAGTTGCTGGAGGTACTCATTCATCTAAGCCAAGAAATTTGGAAATAGCTACTTGGCCAAGCAATTGGATAAGATCCATATCTGTGACCATTCCAAAGAAAGGTGATCCAACAGAATGTGGAAATTATCCAACAATATCATTAATATCCCACACAAGTAAAATTTTGCTGATGATAATTCAAAAATGGTTGCAGCAGTATATGGACAGGGAACTTCCAGAAATTCATTGATATCACATGCAAGTAAAATTTTGATTAAGATAAGTCAGAAGCTGTTGCAACAGTACATCAATAGGAAGTTGCCAGAAGTTCAAGCCAGATTCAGAAGAGGACATGGAAGGAGGAATATCATGATGATATCAGATGGATCTTAGTTGAAAGCAGAGAATACCAGAAAGATGTTTATATGTGTTTCATTGACTATGCAATGGCATTAGACTGTGTGCATTATAACAAATTATAGATAGCATTGCAAAGAATGAGAATCCAGAACATTTAATTATGCTTATGCAGAACCTGTACGTAGAGCAAGAGGGAGTCTTTTGAACAAACAAGGGTATACTGCATGTTTTAAAATCAGGAAAGATGTGTGTCAGGATTGTATCTTTTCACCATACTTACTCAGTCTATATGATAAACAAATAATCTGAGAAGACTAAACTATATAAAGAAGAAAGAATCAAGGAGTATTTAATATGCCATGGACTGCCAAAAAATGAACAACTCTGTCTTAGAAGTACAGCCATAAAGATCCTTAGAAGTGAGGATGGCAAGACATTGTCTCATGTACTTTGATCATGTTATCAGGAGGGACCAGTCCCTGGAGAAGGACATCATGATTGGTACATAAGAAGGTCAGATAAAAAGAGGAAAATACTCAACAAAATGGGTTGGTAGTGACTACAATAAGCAGAAACATAGCAACAATTTTGATGGTACAGGACCAGACAGTATTTTGTTCTGTTGTACTTAGGATCATTATGAGTCAGAACTAATTTGACAGCATCAAACAGTAATAACGACACACTTTATTTAGATTTCCTTAGTTTCCACCTAATGTCTTTTTTCTTCTGTTCTAGTCTCCAATCCAGGATACCGCATTACATTTAGCTGCCTTTAAGGTCTTTTTCGTTGTGACAGTTTCTCTGAGTTTTTGTTTGTTTGTTTGTTTTTTAATGACCTTGACAGCTTTGAGGAGTACTGGTCAGGTATCTTGTAGAATCTTTCTCAATTGTAATATTTTTTCACTGTCAAACTGGGATTATGAGTCTTGGGAAGAAGGACACAGAAGTAAGGTGCCATTCTTATCACATACTAAGGGTACATACTATCAATATTCATGTTGACTTTGATCACCTGTCTGAGTGAAAGTTTACAGGTTTCTCAGCTGTAAAATCACTCTTATTTTCACCAATCTTATACTGTACTCTTTAAAAGGAAGTCCCTATGCACAGCTCACACTTAAGAAGTAGGGAGTTATGTCCCATTTCCTGGGGTCAGAGTGTCTACATAAATTATTTGGATTTCTTCTCACATGGGATAGTTATCTCTTCTTCCATATTTATTTATTTATTTGATCATTTATTTATATTCATATGGAGTCATGCATAGTTATTTCATACTTTGGATTATAACCCAATACTACTTAATTTTTTTTGTTGTTGAAATTAAACCAGTTTTAGCTCTTGGGAGCTCTTTCAGCTGTATCTATGTCTCTTTTACTTACCCCTATCATTATGGAGATTTTAGGTTTTCTTTTTGAGAGACTCCTTATGTTCTGGGACTACACATTGCTTCAGGTCACCTTGTATACAACCAGATTCAGCAATTTCTCTAACTAGCCCTGACTCTTTTTATTAGAAGCCAAGATCTGGGCACTAAATGTGTTTGTTACAACTGGTATGTCATTACTTCTAGCCCTTCTCAATTGACAGAGCAAAAGTGTATGTAACATACTAACCTATGTATACACACACACACACACACACACACATATATATATATAAACACTAGAGTCAACCATATCCTAGAATATTATGCAGCACCAAAAATGAATGAATTATTGACATGCACACAACCTGGATGAATCTCCAGAGAATTATAATGAGTGAAAAAAAAAAAAGGCAATCTTAAAGGTTGCGTACTGTCAGATTCCATTTATATAACATTCTGAAATGACAAAATTATAGAAATATGTATTAGTCAGTAGGACCTGGGGTTATACAGGATATGTGTGCTTTAGAAAAGTGAGTGTGGGACTAAAAAGCATCACAAGACACCTGTGTAATGATGAAAATGTTCTGTATCTTGACTGTATCAATGTCAATATCCTGACTATTACATTGCACTATAGTTTTACAAGATGTTACTTTCAGGGAAAATTGCATGAAAGATACAGAGGATCTCCCTGTATTTTTTTTTTTTTTCAATTTTATGTGAAACTACAATTATATCTGAATGAAAACTGCAATTAAAAAATCCTTATCATAAAAAGGGTCATTGATTCTGAGTACACTGATGTTGGAGAATTAAAAGGGAGATAAAGTAATTTCCTGCATGCTGTAAATGTTAAACACATGTGACTGCTAACCAAAAGGTTGGCAGTTCCTGTCCACCCAAAAGTGCCTCAGGAGAAATGTCTGGCAATCTATTGCTGAAAAAAATCAGCCATTGAAAACCCTATGGAGCACAAGTTTACCAGCACACAGGGGGATTACCATTAGCTGGAATCAACTCTGGCCCAGCAGAGAACTAAAATTGGGGTTTAAGAATACAAAACAAGATAAAAGTTCGTTACTAAAATTAGGTAATGATAAAAAAAAAAAAAAGACAAACTCACTGCCATCGAGTTGGATCTGACTCATAGTGACCCCTCCTTTGGTTTCCAGTATCACTACCAAAGTAGATTGTCCAATCTTTCTTCTGAGGAATGACTGGTGGATTTGAACTGCCAGCCTTCTGATTAGCAGTCAAATGTCTTAGGTACTATACCAAAAGAACACCCACGTAATGATTAAGGTAATTTAATTAGGCAATTCTTTAGTTCCTAAAGGAGCTCTGGTGCTACAGTGTTTAAGGCATTTGGTTGCTAATCAAACGGTCAGTGGTTCAAAGCCACCAGCCACTCCATAGGAGAAAGACGAGGCAATATGCTTCCATAAAGATTTACAGCCTTGGAAACCCTATGGGGAAGTTCCACTCTGTCCTATAGAGTTTCTATGAGTCAGAATTGACCTGATGGCAGTGGGTGGGTTTAGTTGCTAGCAAAATGGAAAATCAGTGTAGGAAGTGGATCCAGGTAACTAGAACTATTGACGATCACAGTAATATTTACAATACTTCCGTTCATCAACAAATTAGATCCCAGACTTTCAGGTAGGAAACAAATATATAAGGCATATTTAACTGTCCCCCTAAGGCATTTGACTGCTAACCAGAAGGCTGGCGGCTCAAACCCACCAGCCACTCCTCGGAAGGAAGTTTGGGCAATCTACTTCCATAGTGGTACCACCTCAGAAACCCAAGGAGGGGTAGGTATGAGTCGGGTCCGACTTGATGGCACACGACAACAACAATTAGAGGCATGGAGTCAAGATGATAAATTTAGCCAGGTGTGTGACATACTAGATGCCTTGGTGGATGAAATAAAGAGCATTTTATCTAATTGAATTGTCTTTTGGTTTATTGGCTAATTAGCTATTTTTCTAAGGAGCTCTCGTGATATAGTGGTTAAGTCATTTGGCTGCTAACGAAAAGGTCAGTGGTTCAAACCCATCAGCTACTCCATGGAAAAAAATTGGGGCAGTCTTCTTTCATAAAGATTTGCAGCCTTAGAAATCCAGTGGGGGTCACTATGAGTCAGAATTGACTCAATGGCAGTGAGTTTGGTTTGGTTTGAGCTATCTTTCTACCTCAACAGGTTGGTTGGGATTGACTGCCTAAGTACAAGCTAAAGATTCACAGTCTGTTCTAGTCTTTCTTTTAGAGAGATATCAGATGACTTTTCGAGAATTCTCTTACCACAAAATTACAGAAAAGTAGACCGAGAGAGGAACCGTCAAAGATAGCTGGTCATGTCTACCTTCTAAATGAAGCATTTGACAAATTGATAAAAGACAGTCATTTATTTTTATTAAAGTATCCACTTAAAGAAGACCCCAGAGTAAAGAGAAACTAGTTCATTCCTATTGTTCTGGAAAGCATAAATCTTCAGACTTGGTCTCCATTCCTCTGACATGGTTGGATTTTCACACAGCATTTCTGATACTTCCAGCAGAGAGCAACAAGTTCTTCATTTTTAGCACAAGAAGACTGACATTTCCCTTGTAAGTAGTAGCATTTTTCATTAAAGAGTTCATTCCTGGCTACACAAGAGAAGGAGCGACCTGTATTATTTTTCTTCTCAAATTTGTTACCTGCTATAGTCAATATAACTAGATAGTGAAGATTTCTTTTCAAGCTGTAATAGTGCCTTGTCTTGCCAGCAATGGAAATATTTCTGTCTGATACTTCTTTTTATCACCAGGGTAACAGACTAGCAAGAAGAAGTTTGTCTCCTAGTCTTTTGAATTAGACTGTGTGGGTTTTGGGAGAGGGAAACAGAAGTTACTGTTCTTTTATCATCAAAATCTATTGGAGTATATATCTGCTTGCTCCTATAAACACCTCCAGAGTTAGTAACTTCTCCAATGCACTCTCAAAGATTGCTACATGGTGGGCAGTGTAGTACCAGACCTGAGATTGAGGAGACAGACTAAGACTGGCGTTAAAAAAAAAAAAAAGGATAAATACATGGAAATAAGTCCCTTTGAATAGTACAAATGGCTAACATGCTTGGCAGGTAGCCAAAATTTGAAGGTTCAAGTCTACCTAGAGGCCTGTCAGAAGAAAGGCCTGGCAATCTACTTCCAAAAGATCAGCCACTAAAAATGCTACTGGGCACAGTTCTACTCTAGCACATAGGGAGTCTCCAAGAGTTGGAATCAACTCGATGGCAACTGGGTTACATGAAAAGAAAAAAAGTTTACTAAAGTGGATAGAAATTTAAAAACTAAGTAAAAAATGTTTTTAAAGCCTCAGTCTGATTTCTCCCAAACAGTTTATCAAAGGACAGTTGTGCAAAGGATGTGTTCTAGAACAAGAAAGGGCAGAATGTTGAAAGTGGTATTTTCATGACTTCTTATTTTGCATAGAATTCTGGTCTAGCTTTACTACTGAATCAGTAGCAAACTTTAGAGCTTCTGCACTGAGTGAAGAACAGACAACACATCTTACAAGAATCAACAATTTAGAGTTGTCTGATTTGAATGTATGTTATGTGATTGTCAAATGCACACAAATTTCCTTTAATATCAACTGACAAATGTGGCCTAATTCACATATATGTAAAACTTACAATCATGAATTAGTACCAATACTAATAATGTCTAGCATCAACATATGAGTTCATAAGTATAAGTAACCCCCAAATTTCAAACTTTGGTTTACTCTTGCTTCCCCTGCAGAGGTCTATGCTGTCTAGTCTCCTAATGCTGCAATGCTATCTTAGGCTGAAGGCACTGAACCTTATACTAGCAAGAGTCACATCCAATTGGAGACACAATTCACAGTCATGGCCAAACAGTCTCTGGAAAAAGAAAGAGCATCCATGCCTACAAAGCTTCTAATAGGCTGTGACAGATACCATCTAGAGGTTAATGTAAATCTGTGTGTGTATGTGTGTGTTCATATGGAGCATTAATAGTTAGGTTTCATTTAGATATAATAGATAATTTTATACAACATAAGTTTGCATTGTGTTAACTAATTATATAATCTGAAAGGGATGTTTCCGGTCTATTTACACAAGTTTACATCAAAGCCAGTGGCATGAATATAGCATGGGTTCACTGTAGGCCTGAGATCTTCATACCTTTGGCAGACCCTACTCACAGAGGCATACCACAAAGCAGACTGGAGATATGTACAACTGATATGAAAATTCTGAGCGTCTCATAGGAGATAATATCACTAACATCTGGCACCAGTTTGGACTTATTGTAGTTCTGGGCAGCCCTTTCTTTAGCTCCCTAGAACCTGGGATCACACTGCTCTCAGGCCTCAATTTGGGGCAGGAAGCAACTGAAGCTAATGAATCTTCCCAGGAACAGCAGAAAGTGAAGAGAGGTCTGAAAGAGGAAGTACATCTTAAACTCCTCACACTGTGGCAAATGGAGTCAGGCTCAAATCCTGCCTCACCCCTTCATATCTATGTCTGCATGAATTTTAACAAATTGCTTCACTTATCTAAGTCTCAGTTTCTACATCCATAAAATGGACCTCTAAACCAAAAATTTTAAAAAAATATAACTGAATATTTGGGAGTTCTGGTGACATAGTGCCTAAGGCATTTGACTGCTAACCAGGAGGCTGGTGGTTCAAACCCACCAGCCACTCCTCGGAAGGAAGATGAGGCAATCTACTTCCATAGTAATACTGCCTTGGCAACCCAAAGAGGGGTCGCTATGAGTCGGGTCTGACTCGACGGCACATAGCAACAACAACGACATTATTAAATTAGGTCTGAGTTGTCCTGAAAGGTACTGGCTTTGGAGAATTAATTGAGTCCATTGTGTGAAGTTTTTATTCTTATATACAGTTTATAGTACGTGATTATGAAATGGTAGTTTAATTCCTATTATTTCACCTAGGTCATAATAAGCCCACAGTAGTTGATCATCAAATACATAGGCATCTCTAAGCTTCATTTCTTTTCTCTTCCACTTCTTTATTTCTCTGTTTCTCTTGATTGTCTGCCTTCATCTCCACCATAACTATTTTTTTAAAGACCTTAGGCTGCTGCCCTTATTTTTACTTTTTTATTGTTGTTGGTGGTGAGCATAAGGCTAAGGACAAAAAGCCATCCTTCCTGGCATCCCTTTACTTCTTCAAACTCATGATCAGTCAAATTCACAAAAGCAGCCCATCACAGATAATAATGGGAAAAGCTCAGGATTTCTAGACAATATATTAGGCAAAAGATTTGTCCTATGGCTGATGCTCCCCTGCAGGGCCCCCAGATCAGGTGCCCTTCTACCCCAAGATTGATCACTCATGGCACTCACTAAGGAAGACCCTCCATCTGGGCCACCACCTCTGCTAACCTTCCCTGCAAGGATGCTCATTTTACCTGGGACCAGAAAGAAGAAAACAGCAAAAAGAAAGAGGAAAATCCGCATGATTGGAGGGTCCTGAGAGAACAGCACAGAGTCCATGAGAAAAGGAGAAAAAACACTCACATTTATACTTTTCTCCACAACAAATGACCATCTTGATCAGTAAAGCTTATCAGAAATAAAAATATTTCCATGCTCTGTTGAGTAGAACTCACAGACCTCAGTGGGTGTCACTCACTCTATCATAATTTCTGGTTCTGGAAAGTTCCCAAGGACAATGTGGATGAAGGAAGGAGAGTGTAGGGTATATATTGGTGACCAAGTGTAGATGTATGAGGCAGAAAGAGAAAAAGATCTGGAGCCAGGTAGTTTGGATTTCTCATTCTGACTATGCTCCTTCAGAGCTTTGGTTTCCTCATATAGAAAATGAGGGTAATTATACAATATTAGAAAGCATTGGTTAAGAGCTGGTACACTGGATTGAGTCAGGTGTAGTTTGAATTCCAGCTCCAATATTAATGAGCTATGTAAACTTGCAAGTTGCTTAAGCCATGCTTACTTTCAATTTTTTTCTTTAAAAAATAAATGAATCTTACTATCTGCTGCACACTTTAAGTGTTAAACACATCATATCATTTAATCTAGATATATATGGGTATCTATACATAAACATATAGATATATAGTATTTGCATTGTTAAAATACTTGTATAAATCTAAATATTTTAAGCAATCCTGAATAAGAAAAATACCTTTAACAATATAACCCCACCTCCATGAAAAAAAATGTGCTCCAAACATTACAGTGTCCCATCAATTTGATTAACTCTTTCTCTGAATTTGGAGAAAGTTGATTAAATGCGTGGAAAGAAAGACCTGAATTATCCATATTAATACATACTTCTCTATAATAGGACAGAGAATAGGGCACCCCTCTTTAAGAAAGCATGAATTTAGGAGAGATAAGCATTCCTCTTCACCATGTTATTATTTCTAAAAGTTGGAACACCTTAAAAGCATTTGTCAAAACTATCATAAACTCCTAAAAAACAACAAATAATTGTTGTGTTATTGAAAACATGACTTTCATATATGATCTGGACAAGATTGTCAATTTACTTCTTCATGTCATATTGCTATCTCTAAATGATTGAAAAATAAATACAAGAAGAACATTTTTCTAACAGAATGATTCCAGATAATAAATGCAGATACGCCTCTCTCCAGGACGAGAAAAAAAAATCAAACCACTCACTGCCATCACATCAATTCCAACTCATAGTGACCCCTTAGGACAGAGTAGAACTGCCCCATAGGGCTTCCAAGGCTGCAAATCTTTACATAAACAGACTGCCTCATCTTTCCTTCTATGGAACAGCTAGTAGTTTCAAACCACTGACCTTTTGCTTAGCAGCCAAATGCTTTAAACACTAAGCCACCAGAGTTCCTCTAGGGGTAGAGCTTAACTCTCTTCAACTTAAATGGAAGCAATTTTCTTCCAAAGAAGAGAGTATGAGAAGAGAAAAATAGTAATATGAGAAAGGAGAAACCTGGCTATTAACTACCTTGACTAAATGATCAAGGTTAACATCATCATACCATGATTGCATAAGAGGTTAACAAAGGGGAAGCTGAGTGAAAAGCATATGGGGAAAAACAACCTCAATGCCATTGAGTTGATTGCAACTCATAGTGACCCCAATTGGGTTTCCCAGACTGTAAATCATTACAGAACTAGATTTTCTCATCTTCTTCCCACAGAGCAGCTGGTGGGTTTGAACAACCAGCCTCTGAATAGCAGCCAAAAACCTTACCCACTATCACACTAGAGCTCCTTGAAAAGCATATGAGAACTTTGTCATATCTTTGCAAACTTTCATTAAATTTAAAATTATTTCAAAATAAATTTTTATTTAAAAATCTGTTCAGGATTATCCCATGCATTCTTAGCCTCAATAACCATGATATTTCTGTAAAGTATTGTGTGTGTATGTGTGTGTGTGCACATGCATATTGGTCATTTCTTATGAATAATCCAACTAAGAACTATATACTGAAAAGATTTGTTTTCTCCATTTTCTTCCAAACTCCACTTAAGAAGATTTAAATGCACAAAAAACACCAATTTTCAGACACTTTTATGTATATACTATCTTATTTATTTTATATATTATCTCACTGTCTCATGATACTTCTTACAGCAAGTCTAATTTGTTAACAAATTAAAGTTGCAACATAAAGGACTCATAGTTGGTGCTGTGGATTAATATATGGTTCCTCAAAATAAATGTTGGAATCCTAACCCTTATACTTGTGGATGTAATCCAATACAGTATAATGCAATCGCTATCCATAATGTAATCTAATTCAATGCAAGAAATCAGTCCACTGAGATCATGTCAGTGTAGGGTGAATCCTAAGCCTAATCACTTCTGAGTTATATAACGAGCAGCATAGACACAAAAAGATGTATGCACAAACAAGGAGAAGATATACACTGTTGTTGTTGTTATGTGCCATCAAGTCGGCCCTGACTCCTAGTGACCCATCCTTGGGTTTCCAAGGCAGTATCACTATGGAAGTAGATTCCCCAACCTTCCTTCTGAGGAGTGGCTGGTGGGTTTGAACTGCCAGCCTTCTGGTTAGCAGTCAAGTGCCTTAGGCACTATGCTAATCTACAAGTCCTGAAATGCTAAGGATTGCTGGCTACTGGAAGCTAAAATAAAAGGATCTCTGGTGGCATAGTTGGTAAGGCATTTGTCTGCTAACCAGAAGGCTGATTTTCAAACCCACCAGCTGCTTTGTGGAAGGAAGATGAAGCAATCTACTTCCATAAAGTTTGCTCACTTCCACAAAGTTGCTCATTTGTGCCTTGTTACTGTTAGCTCATGGAGGGGATGGTGGCTGTCATGCCTTGCCTTGGGATACCACTGGGCAGGAAAAACTCCAATTAATACTCCTCCTTACCCATGCCAAGGTCCTTGCCAAGGGTCGATAGCCTTGAAGACCAATGGGAGTAACTATGAGTCAGAATCAACTTGAATGGCAGTTAGTTTGGTCTGGTTTGGGTTACAAGCTAAAATAGGCAAAGAAGGGCCTTCCCCTAAAGCCACATCCTAAATTTGGCCTTCTAGACTCCTGAACATGATACTTGTAATATTTCTGTAATAGTACCACTAGGTAACTAATACAGCTAAACCACTTGAAACAAATGACAATAAGGTGAAATTTCACTTTATGTTACTGGTTTCATGTGGGCTCTCATTTAAACTCGAGACTTACAGTGTCCTGTCTAAGTTCTCATGAATAGTCAACTAAGAAAAGCTCAGCATAGTAGATTGCTAAAAGAGTGGTCCTCCTGTTCATACCTCATTCTGGAGAAAGTAGGTAATTGCATTTGACTGAGTGAATTCTATATACAAGAAACCTTGTGAGTCTCATTAAGAGGACAAGTCCTTTAATTTGAGGGAGTTTCAAGGCATCAACTGTCACTTTATTTTTAAAGAACTTGAGGTTCACTCCAGACCAGGATGACATACTACATAATTTGTTGCTATCTGGCCAACTAACTGGAAGAGATCCATATTTGTACCCATTCCAAACAAAGGTGATCCAACAGAATGTGGAAATTATCCAACAATATCATTAATATCACACACAAGTAAAATTTTGCTGAAGATAATTCAAAAATGATTGCAGTAGTATACTGCAATCCAGAAGTTCAAGTTGGATTCAGAAAAGGACTTGGAACGTGGGATATCATTGCTGATGTCAGATGGATCTTGGTTGAAAATACTAATTACCACAAAATTAAAAGATCAGAAAATCTAACGAAATCAGCAACTATAAAGACATCAACACCAGGACTTCAGGCAAGATGGCAAACTAGGCAGACAAGCTACCGAGAACTTCTATAACAAAGACATGAGAAACCAAATGAAACAGATACAGATGATAAACCTGGAACTCTTATCTTCCAATGAAAGAATAAAAGAATAGATCAAATAGCTACTAGAAGAAACTGAACAAAAACAGCAAACAAGGAGACATACAATTGACCTGACACAGCATGAGCATTTGGAATTTTTGCAAGTAGTGTTCCAATTGGGGTAGGATCCTGACAATCACCTCTATTCTCCCAGGCCTGCACAAGCACCCACACTGGTGACTGGCAGCCAGAATGGTGCAATTTTCCCCTTATGCCCCACACCCTCTTGGTGACCACAAGTGTGGCCATCCCCCACTCCCATCCACCCAATGGCTGGTGACAATTCCAAATACAGCCTCTGCCACACTTGAGGTCAGAGGCACATCCTCATCAATGGGATGCTTTGTGCATGCCACCTTCATATTTTGAGGCATGTGCTCTCCACCTCCTCAGATCAACAGAATGCACTGTCCTGGACCAAGCACTCCACTCATTTGCCCCCTAGACTGGCAGAAGCACCATCCTGAACTAGGCATCCCCTTCTCCACAGCCCCCTTGGTCAACAGAGCATGTCAACATGTACTGGGTGCCGTTCCCCCACATACCCACCACCACCGGGAATAGCAGTAGAGCACACTGGGCACTCTGCTTCCCAAGTTTTCTCCTTTCTTCCCCCCACCCCTCTATTTTCTTTTCTTTCTCTTTTTGTTACTTTCCTTTTATCATTTTTCCTTTCCTGTTTTTATTTTTTCTTTTCTTCTTTCCCTTCCTTTATTTTTCCTTTTCTCTAGTCTTTTTCTTTTAACCTCTCTCAAATTCTCTCTCTCTCTCTCTCCATTACCTTGAGGTTTATTGCCCCTTTTTTATTCTTTTTCTTTTTTCTTTTTTTTTTTTTTTTTGTCTAACACAGAGGAAGACAACAACTATGTTCACACTATCCAGCCACAAGAGCATTTTCTGCAGCCCCACACACTGGCAAATGCTACTTCCTCCTCCTGCATCACCTGATCAATGACAGATGGCAGCCAAAATCAGCCTAGCATGCCCCCAATTGCTCTACACAAACAACTACCAGAGAACTGCACATACACTCCCATGCTCTATCACACCCACCAGTAGACAGGTGGTGAAGTCTAAGTGCTGCCAAACTAATGAGCATAGTAGCATGCTAACTTGCTCACCTGGACATATCAAAACAAAATAAAGCTAAAAAAGAAAAAGAAAAAAAAAACCTAGAGGAAACACAACAACATAACATACAATCACTAATTAAATACAAATACAATACCACCACAACATCCCAGACAACAAACCAACAATGTCAGTTCATACAAAGAAGCAAAACAGGGTGGCTCAAGAAAGTGACCCAAATACAGACAAAAACCTTCCTGAGGAAGAAATGATATTGGAACTACATGATAAGGAATTTTAAAAGAATTATATGTAGGTACTTTCATTGTATTGAGATAAAGACCAAACAAAAAAACAGAAGAAAAAAATCCAGGAAAACACACAAAGAAAAAATAATTCAAGAAGATTTCAGGAACACAATACAAGAACAAACTAACAAAATAAATAGAAAATTACAAACTATTAGAAAAAGCAAATCAAAATCCAAAAAATTAATGCTTAGATTCCAGAAATAGATAATACATTAAAAGGGCAAAGGAGTATAATTGAAGCAGTGTAAGACAGAAGCAAAATTGAGAACAACTTTCTCAACACTAATCTGTTAGAGGACCAATGAATAAAGAAGAAAAAGGAAGGAAGAAAGAGAGAAAAACCCTAAGAATGACATAAGACATCATCAAGAGAAATATTTAACATGTGATCAGAATTGCAGACAGAAAGACACCAAAAAAAAAAAAAAAAGCACAGAGAAAATTGTCAAAGATTTGTTGGAAGAAAACTTCCCTAATATCATAAAACACTAGAAGATATGCATACAACAAGCTGAACAAACTCCAAACAGGATAGACCCCAAAAGAAAATCACCAAGATATATCATAACCAAACTTTCCAAAACCAAACTCAAAGAAAGACTCCTGAAAGCAACTTGAGAAAAAAGTAATGTTATCTACCTACAAAAAGAGAATAAATAAGACAAAGCCCAGATTTATTGGCAGAAGCCATACAAGCAAAAAGGCAGTAGAATGATATACGTAAAACTCTGAAAGAAAAAAAAATTGCCAGCCAAGAATTATATACCCACCAAAATTGTCCCTTAAATAGGAAGGTAAATTTAGGACATTTCCAGATAAACAGAAATTAAAGGAATTTGTAAAACACATCCCAAACTTACAAGAAACACTGAAGTGTGTTCTTTAGACAGACAATCAACAATGGTAGACAACAACCTGAGATAACACACATGACAATATCACCCAGAAACCAACCCAGATATGGAAATATCCAAAGTAAAATAAACCTACAAGAATGAAAATAGGGAATCAGAGACATCAATTTGTAAATGAGGGAAACTATAAAGAAAAAGAGATGATAAATGGTACAGTTACAGAACTTCCAAATGGAGAAGAGTCAAGATGATTACATCATAGAATGTAATGTTATAAACTTGGGGAGAAAATATAAATTACAGGGTAACCTCAAAAAATTAATAAATCTCATCAAAATTAAAAAGGAAAATCATAAAGATTAGTAAACAACAAAAAAACAGCAACAAAATAAACTATAAAAAAATCCATTTGAAGAAATGAACTCAATACAGAGCCATATATGGAACAAAGAAATAAGCAATACAACAATAAATAAATAAATAACAGAAATTCATTCATACTTATCAATAATTACACAGACTGTAAATGGATTAAATGCAACAGTCAAAAGAAAGTATCAGGGTAGATAAGAAAACAAGACCCATCTATATCATGTCTACAAGAGACACACTTTAGGCAAAAAGAAAAAAATAAGCTAACAAAGGATGGAAAAACATATATCAAACAAATGGTAACCACAAAATAAAAAAAGCAGGAGTAAAATTAATTTCTGATAAAATAGACTTTAAGGTAAAAATCAGCATAAGAAAAAGGAAACCACTTTATGTAATAATTAAAGCATCAATTTACAAGAGGGCATAACCATAATAAATATCTACATACTCTAAAATACATAAATCAAATGTAAACAGTATTGAAAAGAGAAATAAACAACTCCACAATAATAGCTTATTATTATTGTTGTTGTTATGTGCCATTGAGTCGAACCTGACTCATAGTGACTCCTCCTTGAGTTTCCAAGGCAGTATCACTATGAAAGTAGATTGTCCAACCTTCCCTCTGAGGAGTAGCTGGTGGGTTTGAACTGCCAGCCTTCTGGTTAGCAGTCAAGTGCCTTAGGCACTGTGCTACCAAAACTCCTACAATAATAGGAAACTTTAATACATCCCTTTCAAAGGAAGATAGAACTACAAGAAAGTCCAAAAACACAGAAGAGCTAATAACACAATGAACCAACTTGACCTCATAGACTTATACAGAATATGCCACCCAAAAACAATATTCCAAAAAGCATATATATTCTTTTTCAGTGCAAATAGAACATTCTCCAGAATAGACCAAACATTAGGCCACAAAGTAAGCATCAATAAATTTAAAAACAATGAAATATTACAAAGTATCTTCTCAGATCACAATGGTATAAAATTAGAAATCAACAGGAAAATCAAGGAAATAAGTCTAATATATGGAAACTGAAGAGTACTCTGTTTTAAAACTACAAGGTAATAAAATAAATACATAATAAAATTAAAAATTCCATATATCAAATGAGACTGAAAAAACAATATACCAAAATCTTTGGGACACAGCAAAAGAAATATTGAAAGGACAATTTATAGCAATAAATTCACACATTAATAAAGAAACAATCAAAATCAAAACTTTAACCTAACAAATACAACAGTAACAAAAGGAAAAGCAAAATAGTATAAGACACTAGAAGAAAGGAAATAATAAATACTTGAGCAGAAATAAATGAAAGAGACAAACAACAGAAAGAATTAATAAGATTAGAGGTAGGCTCTACAAAAGGATTAATTAAATTTAACAAACCACTGGCAAATCGAACAAAGGAAAACAAGGAGAAGATGCGAATAAAAAATGAAATGGGAAAGGTCACAGAACTGATTGAAATAAAAAAGATAATATCAGAATACTATGAAGACCAATACTCCAATGAATTTGAAAACCTAGAAAAAATAAACAAATTTCTAGAAACACATAACCTACCTAAACTGAATCAGACAACCATACGATCTACTATGCCGAGAATGACAATTTGAAGAGGAAGGGCATGGCATTCATCATCACAAAGGATGTTTGAAGAGCTGTCCTGAAGTGCAATGCTGTCATTGATAGGATAATATCCATACGCCTACAAGGAAGACCAGTTAATAATGACTATTACTCAAATTTATGCACCAATCACCAAGGCCAAAGATGAGGAAATGGAAGATTTTTATCAACTTCTGCACTCTGGAATTGACTGAACTTGCAATCAAGATGTAATAATTATCACTGGTGATGGGAATGCAAAAGTTGGAAACAAAGAAGAATCACCAGTACTTGGAAAATTTGGCCTTGGTGACAGAAATAACGCTGTGGATCGCATGATAGAATTTTGCAAGATAAGCAACTTATTCATTGCAAATATTCCTTTCAACAGCACGAACAGCGGCTATACATGGACTTTGCCAGATGGAGTACCCAGGAATCAGATTGACCACATCTGTGGCAAGTGCAATGGAAAAAAAGCTCAATATCTTCAGTCAAAACAAGGCCAGGAGCTGATTGTGGAACAGACCATCAACTGCTCATATGTAAGTTCTACTTGAAGTTGGAGACAATTAAAACAAGTCCACGAGAGCCAAAATATGACCTTGAATATATCCTTTCTGAATTTAGAGACCATCTAAAAAATAGATTTCATGCACTGAACACCAATGACCGAAAACCAAGAATTGTGGGATGATATCAAGAATATCATCCATGAAGAAAACAAGAGGTCATTAAAAAGATGAGAAAAGAAGAAAAGACCAAAATGGTTGCCTAAAGAGACTCTGAAACTTGCCCTTGAATGGAGAGTAGCTAAAACAAATGGAAGAAATAACAAGATAAAAGAGCTGAACAGAAGATTTCAAAGAGCAGCTCGAGCAGACAAAGCCAGTTACTACAATGAAATGTGCAAAGACCTAGAGTTAGAAAACCAAAGGGAAGAACATGCTCACCATTTCTCAAGCTGAAAGAACTGAAGAAAAAAAATTAAGCCTTGAATTGCAATATTGAAAGCTTCAGTGGGCAAAATATTGAATAATGGAGGAAGCATCAAAAGAAGATGGAAGGTGTTAATGGCAATGCAGTATTGTGGACACATTGGTTGGTATTAACACCAAACACCAGGCTACAGATAAACACATAAACACCTGAGATGATCAGACGGGGGTCAGTGAACAAAAGTATACTCTAGACCAAGAGTAGATTCAGCTGAGGTAAATCTTGCACAGACACCAGTGATACAAAATACCTGCAGTCATTACAGAAACAATAGAAGACAGATACAGAGTAATCTCTCACAGACAACCAGACACTATGGGAGAGAGATCCGATAGATCTACTGTCTCAGGACCATAGTACTGGGGAACACTAAACTCAATTGGCACAACAAAATACATAAAAGCCTTGCTTCACATCCTACATTGGTGAGTAGAAATTAGAGTCTTAAAAGCTTTCAAGCAGCCATCTAAGATGTAGCTAACGGTCTCCTAGAATCAGAAGCAAAGAATGCAAAAAAAAAAAAAAAAATAGGGTATTTGGAAGCAATCAGCCATAGGACACGATGGCCCTCAAGACCAGAAAAACTAGATGGTGCCCGGCTACCAATGCCAACCACTCAGGAAACGATCGAATCTGCAAATCCTGGATAGAGTGGGAGGGAAAACACAGAACAAAATCCAAAAACTCAATAATGACTAGAATTACTTGTCAGATGAAATCTGATAAGACCCCCAATAGTATGGCTCTGGAATACATTCTTTGCCTAGAATAAAACATACCCCCAGGGGCTGGCTCTCAGCCCAATAGTTAACAAGATGTACACACAGACCACTCAACCCAGGGTGATGCACCCACATCCTCTATGGTAATACATCCCTTAGAGCAGTAGACCACGGGACACAAGAGGACCAACATTCAAATTGAGAAAATGCAGGACAAACAGGAGTGCATAAATATGAGGGGCACAGGGGGAAGGTTATAGGGTAGAGAGGGGAGGATACTGGGTTAGGGTTGGACATGGTAAATGGGGAATGAAACTAAATGTACACATAAAGTTGAATGTAAAACAAGCCCTTAAAATAAAAAATAAGTAAATAAAGAAGATGGAAGAAATACATAGAGTCACTGTACCAGAATAAACTGGTCAATTTTCATCCATTTCAGGAGGTGACATATGTTCAAGAACCAGTGGTATTGAAGGAAGAAGTTGAAACTACATTGAAGGAATTGGTGAAGAACAAGGCTCTAGGATGACAGAATACGCATTGAGATGTTTCAACAAATGGATGACTCACTGGAGGCACTCACTCGGTTATGCCAAAAGATTTGGAAGACAGCTACCTGGCCAATTGACTGGAAGAGATCCATATTTGTAGCCATTCCAAAAAAAGGTAATCCCACAGAATGTGAAAATTACAGAAAAATATCATTAATGTCGCATGCAAGTAAAATCTTACCGAAGATAATTCAAACATGGTTGCAGCAGTATATTGATAGAGAACTTCCAGAGGTGCAAGCTGGATTCAGAAGAGGTCGCAGAACAAGGGATATCATTGCTGATGTCAGATGGATCTTGGCTCAAAGCAAAGAATACCAGAAAGATGTTTACTTGTGTTTTATTGACTATGCAAAAGCATTTGATTGTGTGGATCATAACAAATTTTGGATAATGTTGAGCAGAATGGAAATTCCGAACACTTAATTGTATGCATGAGGAACCTGTACAGAGAGGAGGCTGTCATTTGAACAAAACAAGGGGACATTGCATGGTTTAAAATCAAGAAGACAGTGAAACAGAATTGTATTCTTTCACTGTACTTATTCAATCTAAATGCTGAGCAAATAATCTGAGAAGCTGGACTATATGTAGAAGAACATGGCATCAAGATTGGAGAAAGAATCATTAACAACCTGTGATATACTGATGACTCACTTTGCTTGCTGAAAGTGAGGATGATTTGAAACGTTTACTGATGAAGACTGAAGAACACAGTCTGCAGTATGGATTCCATCTCAATATAAAGACAATAAAAATCATCACATCTTGACTATAAGCAGCATCACAATAAATGGAGAAAAGATTAAAGTGGTCAAAGACTTCACATATTTGGTTCTACAATCGACGCCAATGGAAGCAGCAGTCAGGACATCAGAAGACGTACAGCACTGGGCAAATTGGCTCCAAAGGACCTCTTTCAAGTGCTGGGTGCAAAGATGTCTCCTTGAAGACTAACATGCACCTGACACAGGCCATGATATTTTCATTTGCCTCATATGCATGTGAGAGCTGGACAATGAATAAGGAAAACTGAAGAAGAATTAATGCTTTTGAGTTGTGGTGCTGACAAAGAATTCTGAAAGTACCATGGTCTGCTAAAAGAACTAACAAATCTGTCCTGGAGGAAGTGCAGCTGGAATGCTCCTTGGAAGTGAAAATGGCCAGACTTTGTCTCACCTACTTTGGTCATGTTATCAGAAGGGACCATTCCCTAGAGAAGAATGTCATGCTTTGGTAACATGGAGGGTCAACAAAAGAGGGTAAGGCCCTCAATGAGATGGATTGACACAGTGGCTGTGGCGATGGGCTCAAGTTCAGCAAGGATCACAGACCTGGCACAGGACCAGACAGTGTTTCATTCTGTTGTCCATAGTGTCGCTATGAGTCAGAGACAACTCGACGGCACCTAACAACAACAACAACACCTAAACTAACAGAGACTGAAGTAAAAAATTTAGATAGACCCATAGCAAAAGAAGAAATTGAAGAAATCATTGAAAAAAAAATTCTCCCAACAAAAACAAGTTCTGGACCAGACAGCTTCACTGATGTTTTATACCAAACATGCACAGAAGAGCTGATATCAATTCTACTCCAAATATGCCAGAATATCAGAGGATAGAATACTGCTGAGTGCATTCTATGAAACAAGCGCAACCCCGATACCAAGGCCAGAAAAGGACATCATTGAACAATAAAATTATAAACCAATATCACTCATGAATATAGCGGCAAAAATTCTCAACAAAATCCTAGACAACAGACTCCAACAACATATCAAAAAAAAAAAAAAAATCACTGCAGGGTTAATAAAATCAAATCTTACAAAGAACATCCTCAGCAAAAAGGAACGTATACTCCTGGAAATAGCTAACTACCCAACCCTATGATGATTAATGTTTGATTCTTATTAGAAGTTCCAGTTTGGTACTCCCGAAAATAAGTTAACCAACAAACCCCCCAACGACTAATGTCTTCTTGTTGTTGTTGTTGTTATTTGCCAGTTGAGTCGGCCCCGACTCATAGCGACCCCTCCTTGGGTTTCCGAGGCAGTATCACTACGGAAGTAGGATTGCCCAACCTTCCTTCCAAGGAGTGGCTTGTGGGTTTGAACCGCCAGCCTCCTAGTTAGCAGGACTAATGTCTAGTTCTTATCAATATCTATTTCTGAACATAAATCACAGGAAAGGAACAATAAAACAAGGGCAATATGACCCACACAGAAAGAATGAGTCGACCTTGGGACCAGAGAAAATGACGTTTTCAACTATCAATCAAAGAAACAAGGAATTATGCAAAAAGGAATATAAAACAGCTCTGCCTTAGTTAGGGCTGCTGCTCTCTCTTACTTTCTGAGAGCCAGCCTTTATGCTTCTATGATTTCACTCTTTAAATAAACGTTTCTCTCCTTTTCCTCTGGCCTGGTTCCTCCTGAAATCGGTCACCTAACCTTACAATCATGACCAAGTGGGATTCATACCAGGTATGCAAGCATAGTTCAACATTGGAAAAACAATCAACGTAATGCACCCCACATAAATTTTCAAAAGGAAAATAACCACACGATCACATCGATCAATGTGGAAAAGGCATTTGACAACATTGATCATGCATTCCTGATAAAACTGCTCAACAAAATAGAAATAGAAGGGAAATTCCTCAACATAATTAAGGGCATACGTAGAAAACCAATGCTCAGTATTAGTCTCAATGGAGGGAGAATGAAAGAATTCCACTTGCGAATGGTAACCAGACAAGAATGCCCTTTATTAGTACTCTTATTCAACATTGTATTGGAAGTCCCAACCACAGCAATAAGGTAAGAAAAGAAAAGAAAAGGCATCCCAATTGACAAAGAAGAAGTAAAACTCTATTTGCAGATGATATGATACTATACATAGAAAATCTAGAGACTCAGTAAGAGTGAATTACTGAAAGTAACTGAAAGATTCAGCAAAATAGCAGAGTACAAAATCAACAAACAAAAATCAGTTGGACCTTATACTAATAACAAGAACTCTGAAAAGGAAATAAGAAAAACAGTACTGTTTGCAATAGCCACCTAAAAGATCAAATAGTTAGGAATAAATCTAAGCAGAGATACAAAGACCTATGTTAAAAAAAAACTACAGCACTGAACTAAGCCATGGTTTTTTCATATGCACCTGAAAGCTGGACAATGAATAAAAAGACTGAAGAAGAGTTGATGCCTTTGAATTGTGAGGCTGGCAAAGAATACTGAAAATACAACAGACTGACCAAAAAAAAAAAAAAAATCAATCCTGGAGGAAGTGCACCCAAATGCTCCTTGGAAGTGAGAATGGTCAGACTTCATCTCACCTACTTTGGTCATGTTGTCAGAAGGGACCATTCCCTGGAGAAGGATGTCATGCTTGATAAAGTTGGGTCAGTAAAAAAAGGTAAGACTCTCAATTAAATGGATAGACATAGTGGATGCATCAGTGATCAAGCATGGCAAGGAATGTGAGGATGGTGCAGGACTAGGCCGTTCTGCTGTATATGGGGTCATTATATGATATCTTTTTCTAGTAATTAGCATCATGAATTAGTCTTGAAAATGAGTTTACCAAAAAGTTTGATTCAAAGCTGGATAGAGAGAAAAATGAAAGTAGTACTAGTAATAGCCAAATGTTGTGATTAGCACTTTGTGTACATTATCTCAGTTAATTTTCTCAAACAGCTGATGAAGTAGCAACCATTATGATATTCTTATTTTAAGAATGAATAAAGTTAGTTTCAGAAATACTAATCAGCTATCCAAGGTCATGTAAATCAGTCTGACTTCAAAGTCCACACTTTTTAAATATTTTATTTTGCATACCCTAGAGAAGGACGTCATGCTTGGTACAGTGGAGGGTCCACAGAAGAGGGGAAGGCCTTCAATGAGATGGATTGACATGGCAGCAGTGGTGATAGTCTCAAGTATAGCAAGAATCATGGAGCTGGCTCAAGACCAACCAACCGGTGTTTCGTTCTCCTATGCATAGGGTCACTGAGTCAGAGATGACTTGACAGAACCTAACAACAACAACAATTTTGCATTCCAAAAACAAAGGACAGAACATTGCATAAAAATAGGCAACAGGGTGAGAATAAGTGGAAATTATTTTGAAGCACAGTAATCTGAACAGTAATGTTGACACACAGTAATTATGATTTGGGTTAGCTAAGTGATACTGGTTATAGGCACAAGGATAGCTAACATGGCAAAATGATTGCTATTTCTCCCTTTCTCCCTGTGGCATTCATAAACAATGAAAATGAAGGCAAAGAAAGTGATAGTCCACATTACTGAGATCTTAAAGTGTACTAGGATTTCTCCTAAGCACTCTATATGTTCAAAATTCTTTTGCACCACAATTATACTACATCCTTACAACAACCTGAAGAGTCAGGCAGAATATGTGAATTGGTCTTTATTTGATAGACGAGAAAACTGAAGCTGAGAGAGGTGAGGTGAATAACTTACTCTGAGGCCCTGAATTAATGAGGCAAAGTTGAACTTGACTCCTGCACTTCTGACTCCTGGCCTAGTATTTTTCAAAATATAAGGGTATGTGGAGACCAAAATTTATTATTTACGACATCAGCCTTTGATCCTGGGAAATGGAGCATGTAAATGTGCTTTCTTTATTGATTCACTTCACTGACCAAGAGCATATCTCTCCTTTCAAATATAAATGAATCTCTTATCCTCTCAATGAAATCCAAATGTTCTGAAGAGTCTTCCCTCAGAGATGGTCCAAGGCAGGAAGATGCTTTATTTTGTTTTTGCATTTTTCTTCATTTTGGCTCAACTTCTGTCAGGTAAATAAAAATGAATGGAATTTTGATGGAGCAGATCATGAACCTTGATGATTCTACTATCTATTACCCTAAAATTGAGAGCGTAAGTCAGCTCCTAATTGTTCCCATGGCAATTTCTTGAGCCTGCAGTGGCGTTTCCTAAGAGCAAACTGCATCTGTTATTTCTTTCTTTAAACCTAGTCTTACTGGTTACCAGGAGTGTTGACTCTGAAAAATAGAATGGTGACCCAGCCCCTATTGTTTGCTATATTTTAAAGTACCATATGATATAGAGTGTGGGGTTGGGGATGCTGTTGTGTACAATGTCCTTTGCTGCATTGGTTTTAATTTCCAAGTTGTGTGTTGTTTTGAATTTAGGGTGCAAGGCAGGACTTGATTATGCTGAGTCATTTCCAGGAGGTAAGTTAAATCCCTTATATAAAATTTTTCATTTTCTCTTAGAAATTCTGACTCTGTCAGCTGTCTGTGAGTTCTAAAGACAATAAGGGATAGAAATAATGTTGTTGTTAGATGGTGTCGATTTGGTTCTGACTTATACAAGAGAACAAAATCCTACCTGGTCATACATCATCCTCACAACCTTTGCTGTTTGAGCCCATAGTTGTAGCCATTGTGTCAATTCATCCTGTTGAGGATATTCCTCTTTTTCATTGAGCCTCTACTTTACCAAGCATGACATCCTTCCCCAGGGACTGCTCCCTCTTAATAACACATTCAAAGTACATAAAACAAAGTCTCGCTATCCTTCCTTGTAAACAGCATTCTTGCTATACTTCTTCCAAGACATTTGCTCATTTTTCCAGCAGTCCATGGTATATTCAGTCTTCTTTGCCAACACCATAATTCAAACGCATCAATTCTTCTTGGTCTTCCTCATTCATTGTTCAGCTTTTGCATGCTGGTAGAGATAGCAGATACAACAAAATTTCTTGAAATCTCAGTCTGTTACTCCTTTTTCCCTTCCTCTTGACCCCAACATCATATATCGGTTTTCCATTTCACAGGAGAAGTCTTTGTCACTGGATTATATTTTTTCCATAGAGATTTGAACCTAGTAGCTTTTCTGATTAACTCTGTTGCAAATTAAACTAAGGTCATAGGCTCATTCATTCCTTATACCACACAATAAGCATGTCTCTGAGAACATGGCTGCCTACCTCTTACAGGCTATGTTCCACAAT
Organism: Orycteropus afer afer; assembly: GCF_000298275.1. Taxonomy (NCBI): domain Eukaryota; kingdom Metazoa; phylum Chordata; class Mammalia; order Tubulidentata; family Orycteropodidae; genus Orycteropus; species Orycteropus afer. Next base: position 274,955 of record NW_006921640.1, read on the forward strand.
CTAGTAAGTCTGATCACATTCTGATCCTAAATCTGATCTTTTTCTTTTTTTGTGGAGTCACGTATACAGGAAGAAGTACATTATAACCAGACATGAAACAAATAATTGCTGAGTAATTATGAACAAAGTTTAGAAGTGGTTAGATTTAGACTTTCAGAGTGAGAAATATTAAGGTTGCTAATAGTCATTGAGGAGCTCTGGTAGCATAGTGCCTAAGGCACTTGACTGCTAGCCAGAAGGCTGGCGGTTCAAACCCACCAGCCACTCCTCGGAAGGAAGGTTGGGCAATCCTACTTCCACAGTGATACTGCCTCGGAAACCCAAGGAGGGGTCGCTATGAGTCGGGGCTGACTCGACGGTATATAACAACAACAACAATAGTCATTAAGAGCATCTATGCACTGGGCACCATATGAACAATTTTATATGAATGATGTCATTTAATCTTCAAAATATCTCTATGAAGTAGATACTATTACAACCACCACTTTAAGGATGATGAAACTGAGATGTAGATGAGAAGTTAAATACCTACGCTAAATTTATACACATAATGGGTGGTACACTATGTTTCCAACTCAGGATACCTGTCACAAGATTTAATTCTGTTATTCTCAACCACATAGAATGACTCTTAACAATATTTATAAGCAGCAATGACTAACAAAATATTTAACAAACTATAGCATAGGCATTGATAAGACTGCACACTGCTTTGATAAAACCAGTGCTAGTGGATACAAGCTGAACACTTACCTGCAAGTAAGTATATCCAGAGAGGGTTATTGAAGTGGGTGGGGAAGAATGGGTGCTCAAATTCTACAGCAAATGGGCATCTAAACATAGCCTCTGGTATTCTAAAGAGAAAATCAGATTATAATTCCAACATATTTCCATATCTATCTGATTGTTGTTGTTGTTATGTGCCATGGAGTCAGACCTGACCCATACTGACCCCTCCTTGGGTTTCCGAGGCGGTATCACTATGGAAGTAGATCGCCCAACCTTCCTTCCAAGGAGTGACTGGTGGATTTGAACCGCCAGCCTTTTGGTTAGCAGTCAAGTGCCTTATGCACTGTACTATTAGAGCTCCTATCTATCTGATTATAAAGCTAAAATTTTTTATTCCTTCTGTCTCAGTAATGAAAGGTTCAGGAAGTAGGACAAGCTAGGACATGAAAGAACAGGTATTAACAAGTTAAGAGAGATGGAGCTTTCATAGTCTAAGGATACAGGTAGATATTAATGTAGAAGATCCAGTGAAGAAGGAATTTAGTATCAGAACATAATAAATTTAGGAATTAGAAATGATCAAGGAGTTGAGAAGCTTGAGATTTGGCTATTGAGTTGAGGTGTCTGAGACCACAGAAGCATACAGTAAGACATTCAACCATCTAGATGGAGGAGGAAGAGATGGATTTTTGTTTATAGATGTGATCAGGGAAATTTTGGTGTGATCTCCTACCAGCATAAGGAAATCTTCAGAACATTAGTTATGGTTTTCCTCACTTCTAATCAATGTAACTTGGAATAAAAGTCCAGAGACTTTACTTAAAGTTGGTTTGAATTGTTATCAAAGATATGATCATTTCACAGCAGCAAGGAGAAAGGAAGATGATACAAGGCTGAAAACACTGAATTAGAGCAGAGGCTGGGGAGAACTGATTTGATTGCAAAGGTGGACATCATAGAAGCAACTGAATGGTTCCTAAAGATAGTACCAAGTTCAAAGACAATGTAAGAAACAATTGACGTGAACATAAACAATCTCTGGATTAGTATTCAGAAGTTATGTGAGCAATCTCAGGACATACATTCCCTACACAGCCATGTGAACCAAGAGAAAGACAATAGGTTTTAGGGCCAGGAATAGGAACAATTATAGCTGGATATGTTACTAAGCAACATTCGGAGAGTGGAGTCAGGTGGTGAGATATGGAACATGACAAGCATGAAAATTTGAAATAACCACTAAAAGTAGAAAAATGAGCTGTCTCAGAGCAAATGATTGATTGAAGTGTGATGAGGAAGGGGCTAAGGCTGGAAATCTCAAAGTAGAGGCATTAATTGGTGAGGTTCAATATTGTTCCAAGATTATTGAGAAGACAGTACTTGAGAAGAAAGAAAGTAAATGTCTACAACATAAATGTTTTCCCTGGAAAAGCAGGTCAGGAAATAAAGAATATTTAAGTGATGAAGATGCTACCTGCCTATTTTTAGATTGAATTGTGTTCTCCAAAAGTACGTGTTGGAATTACGACCCTTATACCTGTGGTTTTAAACCCACTTGGGAATAGGATTTTCTTTGTTACATTAAGGAGGTCATACCAGTGTAGAGTTGTCTGAAACCTAATGACTTTTGAGATATAAGCAAGCACAAATGATAGAAAGATAGATGCTGCATGAAATTACCCAAGGAACCCAGGAACACCAGGGTTACAGAAGCTGAGACAAGAAATTTCCCCCAGAGAGGACAAGAGACTCTTCCCCTAAAGCCATTGTGCCCTGAGTTCAGACTACCGGCATCCTAAACTCAGAAAATGAATTTCTGGTTTGATAAAGCCACCCACCTATGGTATCTCCATTAAAGTAGCGTTAGATAACAAATACACTACCTGATCCACGAAAGTTATCCTGAAAAAGTCATTGTGGTCTTATTTAAAAGTTTTTACAAGATTACAAAGTAACAACAAAAATACCTATTTAAATAAATAGTATTTTGTAAAACATTCTCACAAAAAATTATTTAATTTAACAATTACACAAAAAGAAATGTAGACAAGTATTTCTGTACTGCCCATGTGTCAAATGAGAAAGCTGAGATACAAAAAGTTAAAGCAATTTATTGAAGACACATGGCCGTTATTAAACCCAAACAGGAACTGAACTAAATTTCTTAACTGCACTACCAAGGATCTTTCCAAAATCACTAAGATATCACTTCCATTTAGTTCTGACAACCTTGAACAATGCTATCAGGTATATATTTTCATAGGTTTGTCATACTTTGCTTGTATTCATTTTTTACCCATACAAGATTATAAACTCAAGGATTATGTTTACCCTTTTCTTAAAAATTTCACTCCCAACTCCATACTGCAAAAAGCAGAAGCTTTATGAAAATTCTGGAATGGTCCTTGAAAGATACATTTTATAAGCATAAATACAAACCCGCCTTATTGATGGCCTTTGATCCATTCCCCCTTTCCAGAGGGTACCACAGAATCAATTTCAGCACCTCTTTCTTGGCACAGGTGAGTTATCTGTTTGTGAGCCATGCAGACTCGGTCGGGGCAAATGTAGAAAGATGTGCTTGGAGACTGAGAAGATTGCTGGATATTGCAAGATGAAATTTTTCTGCTGCCAAAAGAGACTCCTATAAACTAGAAGCAACATTGGATATTCAAGAAAGGTCAAGAGAAGTATTGTGGCTTAACCAAATCACAGAGTGAGTGAGTTTCCTGGTCAAAATCATTTTTTGTGTCTCTTTGTTTTGTTTCTCTGCTTATTATTTAAGATAATTGTTTTTTTAAAATCAAGCACAAAGGCATGAGTAGTCACACCTCATAACTTCTCATTGGAGCTCTGGTGGCATAGTGCCTAAGGCATTTGACTACTAACCAAAGGGCTGGCGGTTCAATCCCACCAGCCACTTCCCAGAATGAAGACTGGGCAATGTACTTCTGTAGAGATACCTCCTTGGAAACCCAAGGAAGGGTTACTATGAGTCAGAACCAACTCAACAGCGGTGAGTTTGGGGGTTTTTTTGTTTTGTTTTCATCAAATACTACTGTTACACATTTGCAGAATACCTTATAATTTATGAATCCTTTCCCATACTTTTCTCAACTGACTCAAGATCACATTATGAAGAAGGTTTTATTATCCCCATTTACATTTCAAGAGACTGACACCAGGAGGCTGGCCCTTCCTCAGGGTCATAGCTGGGAACCAGTGGAGGATGTGCATGGCACTGCCATGCTCTGTGTATCTATCTGTCTGTACTAATTCACGTAGAACCAATAGGTATATAATGGGAATGGCTTTCTCATCTATGTTAATGGAGTGGTAATTCTATAGCATATAAGAAATTCTTTTTTATCCAAATTATCTCTTAGTATCCAAATACAATGCTATTCATTGATTCTAGTACTTCTTATAAATTTTTAGAACAATTAACAGGTAACCAATTGATGCCCATGATACCAACTTTGCATTTCTCTTCTTGATTTTAAATGAAGGTGGCTAGAAATTAATTGAAAGTATTCAGTCTGGAATGTGCATAAATTATTGTCTCTATAACATTTGGCTTATGAAACAAAATTTGTAGCTTTATAAAATAAAAATAAAAATTACAATTCCGGTGACCAGCAACTCAAACTTGATCATTCAGTTTTAACATGAGAGACCAAATAATGTTTTGCTTAACTCTGTGCCTATCATTATTCTCCTCATTCAAATCTGTTCTTTGTTCTGTCCGTCCTCTGTTCTGTATCAGTCAACACTGTTCTCTGCAAACATTTTCAGCTTTTCTGGCTTCTGGCTACTTTCTGTTGGCATGTGCCTCTGGTGGGAGAGTGGTAGGTGGGAGAAAAGAAGGTCTCAGGGTCTTCCCCACTCTCTCTCAACTCCAGCAGTGGCTCCAACTCCTCAATGATTTTATCTCTGGCAGTAACGACCCTGCCTCTGAGTACTCAACTCTCATTTGGAAGTCCGACTATGAGTCCAGCCTCTACCACCATTACTTGTTCTGTGGCTCAAATCACAGTCCCTGAGTGGTACAAACAGTTACACACATGGCTGCTAACTTGAAGTTTGGCAGTTCGAGCCTACTCAGAGATGCTTTGGAAGAAAGGATTGGCAATCTATTTTTGAAAAGTCAGCCTTTGAAAGCCTTAAGAAGCACATTCCTGCTCTGACACACATGGGGTTGCCAGGAGTCTTTAACCACTCCAAGGCAACAGGTTTGGGTTTTATTATTATTATTATTTGTGTTCCTGCTAAATACTCCTATTTTTCCTCTAATCATGGGAAACTTGACTAATTTTAGGATTGTCTCATTGCTCCTATTTTGCATTTTCTGGTTTTCTACATCGTTGTGCCATTTAACTTCTCACTATCAAACTATCTTGTATGGGTATCATTTTCATATCTGGACCCTGACTGGTTCAATTTTTCAGTTGGCTCTATCACCATAATACTGTCCTTCATATCTATTCACAATTGATTTATTGTTCTCCCAGAAATATCCAAAATGTAATCCTCATGAGCCTTGTTGTTGTTGTTGTTGTTGTTGTTATGTGCCATTGAGTGGGAGCCGACTCACAGCAATCCCTCCTTGGGTTGCTGAGGCCATATCACTACAGAACTAGATTGCCCCATCTTCCTTAGAGTGTTGTTTTTCATTTTCACAGGAATTACCTCAGAGAAGTAGGAAATTGGTTATCTGGTCTTAGAGTCTACAACTGAGTAATAGTCTGCTGATTGACCGCCTCCCTTCTCAGGTCTCCACAGGGAGGGAACAGCTGATCATTTACAGAGGGTCATAAAACCAGGAAACTCTCTCCTCTCTCCTCCTTCCAAGTACCTTATTGTTTGACTTCCCAAAATTGAAAATTCTCCAGACCCTAAATGAAGTTTAAGCAGTTTCTTTCATGGAAGGATTCACATACATGTCTCAGAGTCATGCAGGGTGGTAGATCAGTAGTTGCACCCTGATATTGCTGACATTACTCATTACCATATATAGCATGGCATTTTATGGCCTCAGACTGTACAGGTACCTGCCATGGATGCTCACTCATTCACTAATTACCCCTTTCTCTTTCTCCTGCTCTATCTTTTCTCCTTCACTTGACTTCTTTTCTAGGTCTTTTTCATCCAATAACCACTCCTCCCTTCCCTCTATCACCAAGAATAATAAAATCGCAACCCATATTAACTTCTTGTTGAAAATTCAGCCCTTTCAGGTGTCAATTGGATGTCAGTTGTTTACTCGGATCACTTTCTGCTGATTCCATGGAACTAAGGGAGACCTGTGGTCTCAGTTTCCACTGGATCTGCTGAAGGGGGAGGGTAAGATCTTGCTTCTGAATGGAGGTTGGGTCAGAGGGAAACAGAGAAAAAAGAAACAATGATGCTGCTGGCTTTCTCCTGAAGTATTTCCACCCTGTTTAGTCTACATGAGGGGTAATGTTCTGTATGTTTCTATAATGCTCTCAAATCACATAAGGTATATCACTATTACACTTTCGAAACACATATGTATAAGCATTCATAATGTGAACTTACAAATAGCAATATGTTTATATTTGTGAGGCTCTCTAACATGAACTACAGGTAGTCCCTGACTTCTGACATATTGAAGTTATGATGAATCACACTTGCAACTGTCTGGGTTTGTTGTTTGGTTGGTTTTGTACATCTTATTGTTAGTAATGTGCACTACATACAGTGTTAAAATGTACCTGTAAGTTTACATATACTGTTTCAAACCTCCAAAGACAAATAAAGATCAGATTTATGAAGACACTGATAATAAAAGGCAATAATAATGGAAACTAAGAAAATGAAAAGCAAGAGTGAGACAGTTACTCATATGTCAGAATCAACTTACGACGGAGTCGTAAGAATAGAACCCCGTTATAAATTGGGCACTACTTGTATAAGATATTCAAAATCTGTAAATTATTAGAAAGTTGTTTAGAAAACTTCTGAACTTAGAGATAGAAATATAGAATAACTTTTAAATTGCCTTTGACCTATCATGCTGTGTAAAAGCAAACATAACATATTTGATCTTTGTAAACTAGCTTTGAGACATAAGGCTAAATAATCTCCTTAATCTCAAATCTTGAAGAGAAGATGTGACATTCAGCTAATCTCTAACCCTGGAGAGAAAGAAGACTTAACATGGTAGTCTTTGATGTCACACCGGCCCTTACTGTGTGAAGCCAAGGTGGGAAATTCACATGTACACCAGAATTTCTGCCCACTTACTGAGAGAAGATAGAGATGCAACTTCCATTTAGAGTCTAATTCCCACTGAAGACTGATACTCTGGACCGAGATTCTGCCTACTACCACCAATCTCAACCCTAGCTACGAGGGACCTCCACCAAATTTGAGCTATGGTCAAGCCTTCCTCCTTAGACCACTCATAAGAGGTTAAAAAAAAAAAAAAAAAAAAAGCAACTGGTACTCTAACCATTGACTTAACATTGTAATTGTTCATTCTGATTCTCTGTTTCTAAATGAATGTTTGAGTTCTTACTTGCATGCCTTGTCATGACTATCTTGCAATAAACTAAACGAGTCCACGCACGCCAAACCTGAGTATTTCTTTATTTATGTTTCAGATTGAAACCCTACATTGCAGGTACATAACTCTCCTGTTTATCATGACTTTAAATTGCATCACTTTTTGAAACTAGAGCTATGGTCTTATTATACTAACCACACATTAATGCCTTCTGGTTCCGGGTTCCATTTCAAAGCTCCCTTGCAATACCTGAAAGAGTGTAGAACAATGCAAATACAGCAAGCTTCCTAAAACACAATTCTCATCAATTCTTTCAAAAGTTAATTACCTTTCATAGAGTAAATTATATAATCTTCAGTTTAGGATTTAAATAGTTTTATAATCTTGTTTCAGATTATCTATTTGAACTTATTTCTACCTATTTCCTTTTTATAAAGCCTAAAGTGGGTAAACAGAACAATTTCTTGGTGTCTTGGTCTAAGATTATTCCACCTATCCTTACAACTTTCCTATCATTTTTTCCAATGTTGTTTTTCTTCACAGAAAGCCCTTATCTAAACTGTGATAGTTAAGGTTGTATGTCAACTTGGCTGGACCATGAATCTCAGTGATTTAGCAGTTTTCACATAATCACCCTGCCTCCGTGATGAGATCTGATATAATGTAACACCTCTGTGATAAGAACTGCTATGCAGCCAATCAGTTGAAAAGGAGTTTCCTCAGGGATGTGGTCTTCTTCCAATATATATGGACTTCTGGCAAACTTCCCTGACTTTTTCTCAATCTGGGTACTACATCTGGCTCATCATTATCTGATGTCTAGAGCTTTGGACTTGAGCCAACATCCTGCCATATTGCCTGCTCTTCTTGGGATTCATTAGCCTACATAGCCTGTAAGCCAGCAGCTTGGCATCTGATCTGCCTAGCTTAGATTCATCAGCATTTACAACAAGTGAGCCAACAGCCTGCCATTTACTTGCTAATCTTGGGTTTGGAAGCCACTGCAACTACATGCATCAGGAGAAGCCTCCATCCTGCCATCTGACCAGTGGACTTGAGACTTACCAGCCTTTACAGCCTTGTGAGCCATTTCTTTGAGATATATCTCATTGTATGTGTATATATAGATGCATATATATAAACTTCACTGATTTTGCTTCTCTAGAGAATCCAGCCTAAGATATAAACCCATTTTAATTCTAAAAAGGAAGAATTACTCTAAAACGACATTTAAAAATAAACTGATATACTTTCTCCTTCTTTTCTTTCTTCATTCCTTCCTTTTTTACCTTTCTTCCTTCTTTCCTTCCTCTACTTTAGTAAAGCAGAGAAAGAAAGGATTCTCTGTGCAGGAATTAATATAGAGTCAGGGAGCTTGAAAATACAATCGGTGCATTCAAAATTAGGGATAATTCAGTTTGTCTAGTTTGTTAGATTATGTAGGTAATTAATGAGTATCAAGATTAGAAAAATGATTGAAGTTGAATTAGAAAGTATTGAAAAGAAGATATGTTGACTTCTCTGTAAAACATGAACATCTCTAACTTAGGAATATAACTAAAAGATGTTTGTGGGAAGGATCAGAGATACTGGCAGAAAGAGAGTTAGGATATTAAGCATTCTAATCCCAGCAAAAGTAAAGAATGCCCTGAGCTAGAGTAATTGCACAAGAAAAGCAAGGTACATGCCTGCATTATAAAAGATGCTTCACTACATCAACAGCCTTCCAAACTATTCTCTATTGAGGAATGAGAGGTTATCCAGAACACTTTTTACTTAAGTAATACTTATATTTCACTGTTTTGAAACATTAATAACTTTCTCCAGTCCAAGAGTTAATATATTCAAAATATAGCATACTCACAAAATTCATAGAAAAAGTAGACTCAGAAAATGATAAAGTATTGTTAATTAGGGGGGAAAAAAACATTTTATCTCTATGCAGTGCAGTGAATTACTTATTATGGTCTTTATAACTCTCACCAAATGACTGGGTGGGACTATGAAAATGCAAGGTGCTTGTGGCCCACCTAGAGGACTGATAGGTTACTAATAATGTAAATAAGGTGTATGGAACCTAACATGGGGATGGGTCAGTTTTGCCATCGAGCTAGGCTTCAAAGACCATCCCAGAGGCAAGAAAAGGGAGCAGATCTCACTACGATCGAGAAAGAATAACGGAAAAAAGAGTTGATGATTTTGAGTTGTGATATTGGTGAAGAATGCTAAAAGAACTAACAAATCTGTCCTGGAAAAAGTACAACCAGAATTCTCCTTGGAAGCGAGAATGGCCAGACTTTGTCTCATCTACTTTGGTCATGTTGTCAGAAGGGGCCATTCTCTGGAGAAGGATGTCATGCTTGGTAAAGTGGAGGGTCAGCAAAAGAGGGGAAGGCCCTCAACAAGATGGATTGACATGTTGCTGCAGCAATGGGCTCAGGTATAGTAGAGATCATGAGGCTGGCACAGGACCAGGCAGTGTTTCATTCTGTTGTGCATAAAGTTGCTATAAGTCAGAGACAACTAGATGGCACATAACAACAACAACATTCCTACCCTAGCCTCCAAAAGTGGGAATCAATTTTCGACATTCTCTGGTTTCTGGCTCTCAGTTTCCTGTGGGTCTCTGGACCAGGGGTTCACTAGCTACCATTTATCTTCCTAAATTGCCAACAGCTAGTTTGCTTCTTTATATATTTGTGACATTAACTAAACATCTAGTGACTCCTCAGATGTTCTAACTTGCTCAAATTTTAGTCCCTGCCAGTCAGCTAAAGAAACATGTATCTTCTGAAATTATCAGGCATAAGAGAAGTTTTGAAACTCATTAAATTCTTTAAACCTAACTCTTCCAAACCTGTGTTATTAGCCCTCATTTTCTTCAAGTACTCCGTCACTTCATGTTGGAGAAATCTCTCTTTCTTCCAAAAAAGTGACCTTACAAAGAACAGCCATTGAAACATTGCAAAGGAGTATGTATCTTCAAAGCACTGTAATCAACAACCTCAAATGCTAGTTAGGTCGTGGAGCAATGAGAACTCTCATCATTGCTGGTGGGAATACAAAGTAATATGGCCACTATGGAAGACAATGTGGCAATTTCTTACTAAACTAAGCATAGGTTAGACTTTACCATGCCATCTATCAATCATGTCCCTAGGTATTTACTCAAACAAGTGGAATGAGTGGATTTATGTCTATACAAAATCCTGCACATGAATGTTTATAGCAGCTGTATTTCTAACTGCCCAAAATTGGAAGCAACAGAGCTGTCCTTAAATGTTGTTGTTATTGTCATGTGCCATGGAGTTGATTCTGACTCAGAGTGACCTTATGTACAACAGAATGAGACACTATCTGATTTTGCATCATCCTCACAATCCTTGTAATGCTTGAGCCCATCATTACAGCCACTGTGTCAATCCATCTTATTGAGGGTCTTCCCCTTTTTCTCTGACCCTCCACTTTACCAAGCATGATATCCTTCTCCAGGAATTGGTCTCTTCTGACAACATGACCGAAGTAGGTGAGATGAAGTCTGGCCATTTCCACTTCTAAGGAACATTCTGGTTGCACTTGTTTCAGGACAGATTTGTTCCTTCTTCTGGGATACCATGGTATTTTCAGTGTTTTTCACTAACACCACAATTGAAAGGCATTACCTCTTCTTCAGTCTTCCTTATTCATTGCCCAGCTTTCACATGCATATTAGGTGATTAGAAATATCACAGCTTGGGATAGGCATACCTTAGTCTTCAAAACCAAAAAATAAAATAAACTCACTGCCATCAAGTAGATTCCAACTCATAGTGGCCCTCATTGGCTTTCCAAGGTCCAATCTACTTCTTTGTAGAAGTAGATTGTCCCATCTTCCTTCCCCAGAGTGGCTGTAGGTTTGAACCACCAACTTTCTGGTTAGCAGTCAAATTCCTTAGGCACTGTGCCACCAAAGCTTCTAGTCTTCAAAATGATAAACAAACCATAGTATATACAATGGAATATTATTCAGAAATAGAAAGAAATGAGGTCTGAAGCCACAAAAAGACATAGGAACCTTAAATTCAGTCTGAAAAGGCTACATAATGTATGAATCCAACTATATGACATCCTGGAAAAGGCAAACCTATAGAGATAGGAAAAAGATCAGTGGTTACCAAGGGCTCAAAAAGGGGTAGAATGGGGGAAAGATGAATAGGTGGAGCACAGGAGATTCTAGGACAGTGAAATTATTCTATGTGATATATAAGGTGGATACATAACATTATCCATTTATCAAAACCCATAAAAAGATATGAATAAGTATGGTGAAAGGATACAACCCTGACACACTCCCTTCCTGATTTTAAGCCATGCAGTATCCCCTTGTACAATTTGAATGACAGCCCCCTGGTCTATGTTCAGATTCCTCATGAGTACAATTAAGTGTTCTGGAATTCCCATTCTTCTCAATGTTATCCATAATTTGTTATGATCCACACAATCCAATACTTTTGCATGTCAATAAAACACAAATAAACATCTTTCTGATATTCTTTGCTTTGACCCAAGATCCATCTGACATCGACATTGATAGCCCTCACTCCACATCCTCTTCTGAATCCAGCTGGCATTTCTGTAAGTTCTCTGTCAATATACTGCTACAACTATTTTTGAATTATCTTCAGCAAGATTTTCCTTTTGTGTGATATTAATGATATTGTTCTATAATTTCCACATTCTATGGTATCACCTTTCTTTAGAATGGGTACAAATATGGATCTCTTCCAGTCATTTGGCCAGGTAGCTGTCTTCCAAATTTCTTGGCATAGACAAATGAGTGCCTGCAGTGTAGAACAGCATGGTATCAGGATTGGAGGAAGACTCCTTAACAACCTGCGATATGCAGATGGCACAACTTTGCTTGCTGAAAATGAGAATGACTTGAAGCACTTACTGATGAAGATTAAAGACACCAGTCACTGTATGGATTACATCTCAACTTATAGAAAACAAAATTCCTCACAACTGGGCCAATAAGCAGCATCACAATAAATGGAGAAAAGATTGAAGTTGTCAAAGATTTCATATTACTTGGTTCTACAATCAACACCAATGGAAGCAGCAATCAAGACATCAGATGATGTATTGCACTGGGGAAATCTGCAAAAAACCTCTTTAAAGTGCTGAAGAGCAAAGAAATCTCTTTGAAGAAAAAGGTGCACCTAACCCAAGCCATGATATTTTCAATCACCTCATATGCATGTGAGAGCTAGACAATGAACTAGGAAGACAGACGAAGAATTGATGTTTTTGAGTTGTGGTGTTAACGAAGAATACTGAAAGTACCATGGACTGCCAAAAGAACTAACAAATCTATCCTGGAAGAAATGCATCCAGAATGCTCCTTGGACGTGAGAATGGCCAGATGTCTTCTCACATATTTTGGTCACATTATCAGAAGGGACCATTCCCTGGAAAAGGATATTGTTCTGGTTACCTACTGCCACTCTGACAGGAATATACCACAAATGGGCTGGCCTTAAAAAACAGGAGTTTATTTTCTTACAGTTCGGGAGGCTAGAAGTCTGAGTTCAAAATGCTAGGTTCTAGGGGTTGGGTAAAAGCCCCTCGAACTTGGGCTCTTGCCTCTTGCTCCCGGCCCACTGAAGCTAGAGGTATCTCTTTGCTGAGGCTAATGAGCCCAAGGTCGACAAATAAAATGTCACAGTCCCAATGTTACCAAACCACATGGCAGGCCATAATTTCAAGTCCATTGTAAGTCCCAAGGTCGGCAGAGCATGGCAGGCTGCTGAAAAATGACATGGCTACATGCAGGGTCCAAGTGTGCCATAAGCTAGAGACCATACCCAAAGCTCTTTCTTACATACAAGAAGCAGACCACATACCCAAAGGTAGCTACTCAGCTGCTCCCAATAGATTCCACCATGGAGTTGATTACTAGCCTCATCATGGGGGATCCTACATCCAGCTGCCCAGACACTCAACCAGGCCCAGCCAAGTTGACACACAAACTTAACCACCACAAATATCATGCTTGGTGAAGTGGAGGGTCAACCAGAAAGGGAAAGACCCTCAACAAGATGTATTGACACAGTGGTTGTGGCAATGAGCTCAGGTATGGCAAGCATTGTGAGGTGAGCACAGGACCGGACAGTGTTTTATTCTGTTATATATAGGGTTGCTATGAGTTGGAGCACTGGTAGCATAGTGGCTAAGGCACTTGACTGCTAACCAGAAGGCTGGATGTTCAAACCCACCAGCCACTCCTCAGAAGGAAGATGGGGCAATCTACTTCCGTAGTGATACTGCCTCAGAAACCCAAGGAGGGGTCACTATGAGTCAAGGCCGACTCGACAGCACATAACAACAACAACAACAAATGAGTTGGAGCCAAGTCAATGGCACCTAACAACAACATAAAAAGATAAAACACAAAGAATGAACCTTAAAGTAAACTACAGACTTTAGTAAATAGTGTTCTTGTTGTTAAGTGCCATCAAGTTGATTCTGATTCATAGTGACCTTATGTACAACATAATGAAACATTGCCCAGTCCTCCACGATCCTAACAATTCTTGCTATGTTTGAGGCTATTGTAGCAGCCACTGTGGCAATCCATGTTGTTGAAAATCTTTCCTCATTTTTGCTGACCCTCTACCAAGCATGATGTTCTGCTCCAGGGCCTGGTCCTTGATAATAACATGTCCAAAGTAAGTGAGATGAAGTCTCACCATCCTTGCTTCAAATGAGCATTCTGGCTGTTTTTCTTCCAGGACAGTCTTATTCTTTCTACTGGCAGTCCATGACATATTCAATATTCTTTGCCAACACTGTACTTCAAACGTATTAGTTCTTCTTTGGTCTTACTCATTTTCTGGCATTTCACATACATATGAGGCAATTAAAAATACTATGGCTTGGGTCATGTGCACCTTAGTTTTCAAACTAACATTTTTGCTCTTCAACACTTTGAAGAGGTATTTTGCAGAAGATTTGCCCAATGCAATACTTTGTATGATTTCTTCACTGCTGCTTCCATGTGCATTGATTGTAGACCTAACTAAAATGCAATCCTTGACAACTTCAATCTTTTCTCCAATTATCATGATGTTGCTTATTGGTCCATTTGTGAAGATTTTTGTTTTCTTTATGTTGAGATGTAACCCATACTGAAGGCTGTAGTCTTTGATCTTCATCATTAAGTGATTCAAATCCTCTTCAATTTGAGCAAACAATAGTTAATAATAATGTATCAATATTGGTTCATTAATTATAATAAATGTGCCACACAAATGCAGATGTTAATAATAAGGGAAACTGTAGGCAGAGGGAGAGGAAGTATATGAGAACTCTCTATACTCTTTGTTCATTTTTTCTGTAAATGTAAAACCACTCTAAAAATTGTCTATTAATTTTTTTAAAAAATTAGAAAAATAATATTTATAATTATTTTGTGATTGGAGAATGGGTGCACCTATCACTCATTTTTCACCCCTACTCCTTACCAAGATTCAACTTGACTGTACAATAAAAAACAGCCAAATGAGGATTAAAAAATCAACTTTATACTTATGTTTAGAGAAAAAATTTGGACCTCCTACATTCTCTAGGGACACACAGGACTCTGATTTAACATTCATCTGCTTATTACACAGAGAAAATAAGTGCAAACACCATTTGGGAACAAATTTGAGACATTCTCTGGTTTCTGCTCTCACAATTTCCAGGCTCAGGCATTCTCATGGCCACACGTAGACAGGGCCATGCGTGAGCACAGACTGTCAACAGATAAAACCACCCACTAAACCCACAGACGTAAATTGCATAACTGTTCTACAAATATTCACTACCTCTTTCTATCTACACCCTATACATGAGGTTTAAACTTCCTCATCCTATTAATATTGGGTCAGGTCACTTGACTTCTTTTAAACAATGTAATGTGAATGGAAGTAATTATGTCACATCTCAGCATTATTTAAACGGTGCTTAGATGTTTTGCCTTGGCCTCTCATTACTACTTTCTGATATGAGTCCTGGAAAGAAAACACATGTGGAGGAGACTTCAACCTGTAACTTACAGCAGAACTCTACAGCCTACAAGTAGATCATGAATGAAGAATAAAAGTTGGTTGTTTAAGCCATTGAGATGTGTAGTTGCTTGTTCTTCAATATTATCACCACAAAAGCAGACTGTGGTGTTGAGATCCATATTGTTTAAACACTACAACTTTATTACTATGTTGTACATATAGGTTGTTCACTAATAATATGTTCATGTAATCAGAGCAAAAACATACAAGACACTCCCAGAAAACTGGCACATGGAAAGTGAATAGTGAACAATACATAGGAATAACAACAGTACATAGAAATAGAAAGTGTTATTTGCTCTTATGTCACTGGGCTGGCATCTCGCACTAGCTCTGCCTGATTTGCTGCTGGTCCACTTATCAACCAGCAGTCTTGAGACAGCCGTGGATCAGAGTCGCAAGAATACCTATGTGGGGCACACTCAGGTTCTACAGAAATGCTTCCTTTTATACTTTGGACAGGCCCCCATTGCACCTCAGAGAAGCCCCATTTTGTACCTCAGAAAAGCTCCTTTGTCACATTACAGAGGCTTTCCTTTTCCCTTTGTATAGCATATCTGCCACTGCCCAGCTTGTTTATGGCTGCTGTCATAGCCCAAAGCATGTTACAGTTGTTGGCCCATTCCTCTCATACAGCTCTGCTGCTCGTCTGTTCAACAGATGCCAGATCTGCTTCTGCCACTGTTTCTCCCAGTATCCAGTGTTTCTGCTGTTACTAGTGCCAGTCTGATGAAATTTCCAATCTCTTATTCCCTGGGCTGACATCTCCACCCTGAGACAAAAATGAGGGGGAGAGAGGGTCTTTTCCATGTCTCCAAGGGAGGTGCTCATCCTTCTTGCAAGAGCATAATGTTTGCACTCTCTAACCTGGGATGCTCCAGTAGCCTCCTTATTACCAAGCTTTTATTGGCCTGACCATTAGCCTCCTGAAGCTTAGTCAGAATCAGTGCCTCCCTCCTATACCCCCTCCCCCATCCCCTACTCACTAGCCTCAGATGAGGTCCTACTCTCAGAACCAGGACCAAATTGCCTTTCACAAACTATTTTATCCATTAGACAAATATGACTCAAATATGAGTCAGATTCTCACCTGTCTCACAAACCACATAGATTGTTCATCCTCCAAAGGAGAGGAAACAGTTTGGGAGGGAAAAAGGTGAATGTTGTTTCCCATACTTTTCATTGTTTCTCCATGTGGGTAAACTAGGAATAAAGGAGGAAAAAAAATTCTCTCCAGAATTCTAGAAAATTTGAAAATATGGATGAAATAGAATTTTAAGTAATGTCAAATTTAAATCATTGAGTCCAGGAGATGGAGAAAGAGAAATAACTATCTGAAAAATTTAAAACACTATCTATAGATAAAACTCCAATATCATATGTATTTTCTGATTTTTTAAATACCCATTGAATAGGAAAAAATGAATTTTTTTTTTTCCATTTTCATGAAACTTGACTGAAAGAAGCTCTGATGGTATAGTGGTAAAGGCATTTGGCTGCTAACCAAAAGGTCAGTGAGTCGAATCTACCGCCACTCTTTGGGGAGGAAAAAATGAAGCAGTCTGCTTCCATAAAGATTTACAGCTTTAAAACCCAATGGGGTTCGCTATGAGTTGGAATCAACTTGATAGTGGTAAGTTTGGTTTTGGTTTGGTTTTTGTCTAAACATGATATTACAACCTAATAACAACATAAAAGTAAACCATACTGACCAACATAAGACATGAACAAAACAAAATAGGAACAAAGAGTTAAAAATGGTGAAAGAGAAAATTATATGTACCCAAAATAGAATTTCCTTCAGGAGACCCTGAAACTAAAACCAAAACAAATATTTAAAAATATATTTCAAGAAAAGATTCCTGAAATAAAATATTTTATTCTGCATATTGCAAGGGACCATCATGAGCTAGAATACTTAATGTATTAGCTTAATCTAGTAAATTTGTTGGAATTTAAAAGTAAGAATTTTTTGTACTGAAAGAACTGATTACTAATTAATTAATACAAAGTATTGAAATTATATAAAAGAAAGAAATGTCAGATGTCAAAGATATCATAAAAGGAAGTCTGACAGTTTCTCAATTGCAGGAATCATTTTTCAGTGTATTATGAACCTTAAGCACTTAGTAGAGGGGCCCTGGAGGTATAATGGTTAAGCGCTCAGCTGCTTAAGGATGGGTGGTTTGAACTCAGCCCCATCTCCCCAGGAGAAAGACCTGGCTATCTCCTCCTATAAAGATTACCACTTAGAAAACCTAGTAGGCAATTCTACTCTTTCACACAGGGTCACTATGAGTTGAAAATTGACTTGACAGCACTTATGTGCTAGAAATATTTTTTGAATAAATGAATGAATAACAGATGATGCAAAACTATCAGTATTTTCATGTGACGTGATTGTAACCTGGTGGGAGGGAAAGATAATTATCAATTGAAGTATTTTCACAAACAAGAAGAGATTTAGGTAAGGTGACAAAGTTGTAAAGTAAATATACAGAAATCAATGCTTTTCTTATACACAAAGTGCAAGAATTAGAATATATAAAGAAATAGAAATGTTTTTAAGCTAGAAGTTAACAAAGAATGTGGAAGATTTCACATAGAATCTATATCTTTACTGAACCCAAAAGACGACTTGAATCAAGGACAGATATTCCTTCTTAGAACAGAACAATGTCCAGCTCCCATAGAATTAGACATAAAGATACTCATTCTCTTTAATGTTTAGCACTTGACTGCTAACCGGAAGGCTGGCAGTTCAAACCCACCAGCCACTCCTCGAAAGAAATGTTGGGCAATCTACCTCCGTAGTGATCCTGCCTTAG
Organism: Orycteropus afer afer; assembly: GCF_000298275.1. Taxonomy (NCBI): domain Eukaryota; kingdom Metazoa; phylum Chordata; class Mammalia; order Tubulidentata; family Orycteropodidae; genus Orycteropus; species Orycteropus afer. The sequence goes on from NW_006921640.1 coordinate 293,137, forward strand.
AAACCCAAGGAAGCGTCGCTATGAGTCGAATCCGACTCCACAGCAGTGGTTGTGTTTGGTAAAGTCGTAGTAGTAGTTGTTGTTGTTGTTGTTGTCATGTGCCGTGGAGTCAGACCTGACTCATAGCGACCCCTCCTTGGGTTTCCGAGGCTGTATCACTACGAAAGTAGATTGCCCAACCTTCCTTCTGTGAGGAGTGGCTGGTGGGTTCGAAACACTAGCCTTCTGGTTAGTAGTCAAGTGCCTTACACACTGCCTTACCGGAGCTCCTGGTAAAGTAGAAGGTCAGTGAAAAAGGGGCAGACCCTGGACAAGATTAACTGACACCGTGGCTGCAACGATGGGCTCAAGTATATAGCAAGGATTGTGAAGATGTGGCAGGACCAGGCAGTGTTTCGTTCTGTTGTACATAGGGTCGCTGTGAGGTGGAGTCTACTTGACAGCATCTAACAACGACACAAAAAACGCTGAACTTGCCATTTTCTACAGTTAGGATGTGATGTCTTCAAATAAAAAGAATTTGAACTTGAATCATACTATATATTGATTTTTAGGACTTTCTTGGTTCTGTTGAAAAGATTGAAGAAAGCAATAAAGATTATCTCCTATATTTTCTTTTAAATATCGTTTCTTTTACTATTCACAGTTTGTCTAAAACCCATTTGAAATTTTATTTTATTTGGCATAGAGAATTGAGTTTCATTTTTTCTGTGTGGATTTACAATTAATCCAGTGCCTTTTATTGAAAAGATCTTTCACTTAGCAACATGTAGGAAATCTTGTTGCACTGCATCCTCACCAGTATATGATATTACTATGTTGTTTTCATTTTATTTGTGGTGAATAGGTCTTCTATATTTTCTTGTTAGTATACCCTTGTCTTTAGCAATTCTTTACAGATTTTAGTTGAATTCTCCTCATAGGTCTTACCCTTGTCTAGTAGCATCTACCTCAAGAAAAGCAAGTGCCAATGACCTGCCTTTCTTTGGAGGTGCCTGTGTTTCCTTTAATTGGGGGTAAGTTTTTGCCTTATGACCTTGGCTTTCTGATGAGTTCTAGAAAAGTTGTAAATTTACAGTTTGTCCTGTGTTTTCTTTTTTGTGTTTTTTATATAGGAAGATATTCTTTCCAGTTTTCTACATGCTAAACAAAAGTTGAAGGATCTCTGGTGGTATAGTGGTTAAGGCATTTGGCTGCTAACCAGAAGGTCAATAGTTAGAACCCACCAGCTTCTCTGAGGGAGAAAGATGAGACAGTCTGCTTCCATAAAGATTTACAGCTTTGGAAATCCTATGGGCCAGTTCTATTCTGCACGATAGAGTCACCATGCATCAGAATCGACTCCATGGAAATAGATTTATAGTCATCTCTCATTTACAGCCATCTGTGATCTAATGGAATCACTCCATGACAAGTTCTGATGTAATGTGATCATCCCTTTGACGAGATTTGCTATGAGAAGCCAATGGAATAAAGGTGAGTTTCTGTGGGGGTGTGGCTTACATCCAATGTATTTGGATTTTCTGACAAAGCTCTGCAGCTTGCTCTGGATCCTGTATCTGATTCATCCTCATCTGACCTCTCATTCTTGGGACATGAGCTAGAAGCCTGCCAATCTTGGGATTCATTGGCCTCCGCAGCCTGTGAGCCACCAGCCTATTGTCTGATCTGCCAATCTTGGGTTCATCAGCGCTTGCAGTTGTATGAAACAGGAGAAGCCATCAGGCTGATGCATGGCCCATGGACATGGGACATGCCAGCCTCTATAACCGTGTGAGCTATTTCCTTGAGATAAATCTTTTTCCATATTTACATATATAAGCTTCACTGATTTTGCTTCTCTAGAGAACCCAACCTAAGACATTCACATTGTGCTCATCCCTATTTCCACATTTAACCTTTCTCCAAAATCCATTGCCTTTATTTCACTCTTCACAACTTTCAGGTAGCTCTTCTCGTTCCTCAGAGTTTTACTTATCTTCAATGGGAGAGATAGTCTTTTAGGAGTTTACTTCTTTGATTTCTTGGCTGCTGCTTCCATAGATGTTGACTTTTCATCTAAGTGGAACAAAATCCTTAATAACTGTAATTTCTTCACCATTCATCACATTTGTCCAGAAATGGAACACCTCACATGATTTTTAATTTTTGGATAAATCCTTAATTTACTACCCTTGAGTAATTTCTTTTGATTTTAGAATAAAACACAAATTTCTTAGTAACCTCTATCTGTATAGTATAAACACACATGTGGTTACCAAACACATATTTGTTGAGTGAATTTCCGTAAATATAAAATAAAGAATGGTAACTGGTCATATTTAATAGTAGTCATTATTCTTAATAACACTCTCTTAAATTTATAAACTCTTTGAATTTTAATAGCAATTTCTCATGCTGATTTAGTGACCATTGAAGAATGTTTCTAACTGAACATCTATAAATCAATCAAACAACACATATATTTGAGGATCTATTGTCACAAAGCCCTGTTGTAAGCAATGAACGAAAATAAAAGAATATGAAGAAAATGATTTTCCTAAAAGAAGCTTAGAGTTAATTAATTAATGGGGAGATAAACATTTTTCATCTCTGTAGTATAAATTTTAAAAAGCAATGATAAATCTTGTATTAAAATCTTATAAAAGATTAAGTTGTGTGTATAATCTTAGATCATGAAGAAGACAAACAGTGATGAAAGCTCTTATACAAGTGGTGATACTTGAAGTAAGGCTTAATGAAAGAATAGGAAAAGTCTAGGCAAAGAGGTAGACTAGAGTGTTCCAGGTAGGAAGATAGGCTTCTCTGCCTTACTCTCCCATAAATATTTCCTAGATAAAATTTGATCTTTTAGCCCACACATTATTCAATGGAGCATGGAAACATGTGCATTCTTAACGAACATTACAAACCAAAGTTGCCTTCCTGCCATTTCAGAGCTTACAACATGCTGTAATCAGCTTTCCTTGATAAAAACCTGGATTCTAGCTATTGCACTTCATTCATCCTTTCTCCATTGATTCCTGGAGCCATGAGAATCCTTTTCCTAATTTTTGCTGCCCTCGTTCTTCTTGCTCAAATTTTCCCAGGTAAGAAGGAAATCCTTAATAGATATAGGAAAGACAGTCGGTTCAGGATCTATCCTTTGAAGAAAAAGTTTCACTTTTTTAAAAGTGCAATACTCATCCCTGCATCCTAAAATAGTCTCAGAACAAAGCAATTGCAGGAAATTTTTTTCTGAGCTCATAAACAAAACGATGTGGCTATACTGGTGCTGAGAGTCTCCAATCAAAAGAGCCTCTGATTAATTTCCCTAAGAGCTCTACTATAGATTTCTCTTTTCATTTGGATCTCTTTTCTCTTTCTGTAATCTTTAACTCAGAGTCAATGTATATCAAAGTGATTGTTTTAAAATAAGTGACAATATCAGAGTCAAAACTCTAAACACGCTTGTTAAGGGAGGAAACAAAGTATAGTCTTTGTAGGAGAAATTAAACATATATTAACAGATTCTCAACAGGCTGTTTTTCATGTCCACTACTGGGTCCAAATATCCCATCCTTATATTATTTAGGACTTTCTTTATGCCTCTCACATACCACTAGAAAATTAATATCATTAAAGTCACTAATACCTTGACTGGTCTGTTCTTAAGTCTTTGAGTTCCTTGAACTAGTCTCCCTTTTCTCATTATAGCCAAAACTCTTTCCCTAGGAAATTTCTATGTCTATATCTCCTCAACTATCCTTTACTCCTTCTGTTATGAAGTCTTCCCTCAGGGATTCTCCATGTATTGTCTAGCACCCTGTCTGTTTCTGCATGGCTCCTGAACATCCACACTTCTTTTTCACACAGTCTGGCCTCAACTTGCCTAGCAAATCAATAAATTTGGAATGTGTTCTTACCATTTGTGAGAAATTATTCTGAGCACTAGAATGAGGGTAGGTGAAAGATAATTAAAGCATGGTCCTTGCTCTCAAGTTGTTTGAAGTTTATTATTCCAATGTTTGTATGAGAGTCAAAAATAAATTACATAGAAAAGCAAATCATCATTCAATAAATTTAGAATGTATAAATATGTGAATGAATGAGACAAATAAATGAACAAAAATGATAATACACAACAAATTCTTGTAAGTGTCATAAAAAAATAAATGTTCAAAGTACAAAGAAAAGCTTAACTAATTGGAAGATGAGGAAATGCTTCTTGGGAGGCAGTATTTGCAATGCAGAGTTGAAAACTGGCAGGACTGGTACCAAAGAGCAGAGTCAAGGAACAGTTCTATTAATTAGAAGCATCATTGTTCCTTGAAAGAATCAACAGCTACAGTAGCATAATACAGTTTTTCCAATAAATGTTTGCTCTGACAGCATAAATACCCTAACAATTTTGCTTGTGAGAAAGCCAAGGCTTCAACCCAGGGATGTGCTGTTCCAGTTTATTTTGACTATAAACTTAATTCTCTGTGTCCCATTCATTTAAAAGTCTAAATTCTCTCTGTGTCTACTAAAAGCCTCATTCTGGAACCCTTTCTTCATATTTTAAAATATAATAATAAAATTATAGTCTAATTCAAATCACAAAACATGTTGTTGTTGTTGTTGTTATGTGACATTGAGTCGGACCCAACTCATAGCAACTGCTCCTTGGGTTGCTGAGGCAGTATCACTATGGAAGAAATTTTCTCTAAAAGCTATTTGGCACAAGAGAAAAACATAGGGCTTTATATCAAAATTCCTGTACTAATATTTCAGTACCTGTAAACAAATAAACAGGACTGAGAAATAAGTATTTATAAAGGCACTCCCATATCCTTCATGTTTTCAGATGCTTCAACTTAGGTAATTCTCATAATTTCACAGCAATAATATTAGCCAATGCAGTCTTCATTGGGTTCTTCCTATGTGTCAGGTGTTGTGCTAAGCTATTAAGTTGAATGTCTTATTTAATCCATGCAGCAGTCTTATATGACAATTTCTATTATTTTTCCACTTCACAGTGAAGAAATATAAGCTCCAAAAAGTTAGGTAATTTACCTAAAATTCCAAACACAGGGAGTAGAGGAGTTAAGATTATAATTAGTTCTAATCTAGGGTTTAAAATCTTATGCATTATGCTCTGATACTTTCTGCAGTATATTACGCATTCCCATTGATTTATTAGAAAATATTCATTAGACACCTACTATGTGTCCAGAATTGCCCTGGGTGTTAAGAATATTATATTGAACAAAACAGACAAAATGCCTTGCTTTCATGGAATTTAAAATCTAATTGGAGAAGACAGATAATAAGCAAACTCAGTAAAATATTATATCATTTCCTAAATGGCAACACAGTTCCATGGGAAAAACAAATCAGAGAAGCGGGATACACAGTGTTGGAGGCACAATCTGAGAAGTTCAGTGGGGGATTTACTGAAATGGTAATATTGAGTAAATGCTTACTAGACAGCTGGATGTCTTGGAACTTGTCCATAAGCATGCCTGCCTTTCAGGGAAGTATGTTGTTGTTGTTGTTGCTCTTAGGTGCTGTTAGGTCAGTTTTCGACTCATAACTACCCCATGTACCAGAGTAGGACTGCCCTCTAGGACTTGCTAGGCTGTAATCTTTATGGAAGCAGATTGCTAGGCCTTTCTCCAGTGGAGCCACTGAGTGGGTTCTTATTGCCAATCTTTCAGTTAGTGGCCAAGTACTGAACTATTGTATCACCAAGGCTCCTTTTGGAGAAAAATAGATGATGGCAAAACTATCTTTGAAGATAGTAGGAAAGTTACATCCACAACTTGTATGAATCAGATCATTAGTTTTGCTGGGCCATTGCAGATTAATTCTTCAAGGATCCCTTTTTATATGTAGGAAAACCAAGGCTCAGAGAAAGAAAGAGATTTGTCCAAAGTAGCAGAGCAAAGTTTAGACACAAGCCTAGGCACCTTTCTCCACACAGCCATTGACTCTGCCTAGAATCAAACTGATACTGAGCTATGGTATTTTCAGTTGCTTCATATGCTTGTGAAAGCTGGACAATGAATAAGGAAAACCAAAGAACTGATGCCTTTGAATTTTAATGTTGCCAAAAAATGATGAAAATACCAAGGACTGCCAGAAGAACGAACAAATGTGTCCTGGAGGAAGTGCAGCTAGAATGCTCCTTAGAAGCAAGAATGGCCAGACATTGTCTCACCTTCTTTGGCCATGCTGTCAGAAGGGACCAGCCCCTGGAGAAGGATATCATGCTTGGTAAAGTAGACAGTCAGCAAAAAAGGAAAAATCCTCAATGAGATGGATTGATAGACACCGTGGCTGCAATGACAGGCTCAAGCATAGCAAGGATTGTTAGGATGGCACAGGACCGGGCAGTGTCTCATTCTGTTGTACATAGGGTTGCTATGAATCAGAGCCGATTCTACGGCACCTAACAACAATAACAACAACAGAATCAATCTGATAATAATTATATTTAAAATGAAACATGTAACAATATAACAACAAATTAAATCTGATTTGTGTGCACAGTTAATTTTTATGCAGCATTTTTAATTACAGAATTTGGAGTACAAGCATAGGTACACAAGTCCACTGAGCAGGTACAGGTAAAAGGCTATATAGTTTGTCTAGAATAGTAGCTTGATTCCTTTCATTTGCTTTCAGGACTGTTACTCCCTGGATGCAGAGAACCCCCAGCTGTACTTGTAGAATAAAAGCATCTGATTGTAGGAGTAGGTAAAGCCTCATCTAAACTAAGAGAACATAACTACATATCTGTGCTGTAATTGTGGCCCCAAAACTGCCTCAGGATCCAAGTTGCACAGGCTAATCAGCATTTAGTTTTCTCTGAGTCTTAGAAGGCATGGACCTACGTAGTAAATCAAGGTTAAATGCCATAAAGACCGTGGGAATCCCCATAAAATGCTTTCCTGAAACCACATAAATGATAAGTGAGCAGAGAGTGTCAGGAAGAAAGGATCTTCACATAACATTATTATTTCAGAGTATTGTAATAATTTAGATGAATTTTTGTCATGTGACTATTGATAGAGTACAGCCACATATCTTGTGTGGCACCATCAGCTTCACCAGGCTGGACCTCGCAAGAAGAATGGAAGTTCTCCAATTTTTGTAGAAATTTATGCAGAGCTATTTCTGAACATCTCCAGGGATACATGCTACATACTATATGTGTCTCACTTTACCAAATTTCAGCTGATGTTAGCTAAGAAAGTGTTTAAGGGTGAGGCTACTCACAACATAACCTTCCTAGAGAAAGCTGACATTTTTTAGTGATCTTCAAGTCCCTCAAATTTTCCTGCAATTTTCATTTTGCCAAGGCCGCCTCCATGCTCTGTGGTATATTTTGTCAACTGTACACCCAGTGCCTCTATGTTTCAAAGTTTCATTTGTAAAATAAGTTCTCTACCAGTCTTTTTCCACAGAAGTCAGACAATGGAGTCAGGCCAGAGAAACAGATTTTAAATTATCCTCTCCAGGCTCTTTTTATTGGGACTCTAACTCATTCAAGTCAATATGTGATATTATATGCTTAAACGCTCCCTGTCTCTGAAATTCAGCCCAGAAATGTTTGAAACAATAAGCATAGTTTTACCTCAAATGAATATCTCCACTACCTTATCAATCATGTAGAATTCAGAGTTGGAAGTGAATTTAAAGATCAGTTTAAGAATTAATGAACACATACTATTAAAACAAACTACTTGAGTTTGAAACTCAGTGTCAATTCTTATAAGCCAAATGAACTCTGCCTCAATTTCCTTTCTGTAAATGGGGATGATAATATGATTGTTTTGAAGATTAAGAAATAAGATATTTGACTGATAACAGAAGGCTGGTGTCAAACCCATCACCCACTCCTCAGAAGGAAAATAGGGCAATCTACTTCTGTAGAGATACCACCTCAGAAAACCAAGGAGGGATCACTTTGAGTTGAATCGCCTTGACAGCAGTGAGTTTTTTATTATTTAGCTATAGTATGGACTAAGCTGATATAACAAACAGACTTTAAAATTGAGTGGCTGAAAGAAGATAGAAGTTTATTCCTCCTTCATGTAAAAGTCCCAAAATAGGTAAGATGACTTCTGTACCAAATCATGTTGGGACTAGCGCTAAGGTCAATTTGGCCACAGTCAAAATGTGACGATTTTATCTGAGTCCAATGATGCTTCAACAGAAAGAGTTTTTTTGTTTTTTTTTTTTAAAAAAAGAACATTGTTCAAAAGATTACATGGGAGAAACTCACACCATTTACATGTCTATCTCATTACTTCATACTTACGTATTTGTGTGGCCACACAAACATCCAAAGTCATCATTTGAAGTCTTTAGCTAAGTATCTATGTGTACAGTATAGCTAGGAGATTCAATTACTAAAAGTCTGAAGGGAAACTGATTGCTTTGGGACAGCTTAATAATCTATTTATACGAAGTCCTTAAATAGTGTCTGGCACATATTCTATAGTATGTTAGTGTTATCTATTATTATTTTCTTATAATTTTCCTATAATCACTATTGTTGTCTTATTCTGTCCTCCAATCCAGTATTTCAATACTTCATATCTTATTCTTGTTGTTAGGTCACCAACTCATAGCAACCCCATGTATAACAAAGAAATGCTAACTGGTCCTTTGCCATCCTCACAATCTTTGTTATTCTTGAGCCCATCCTCGCAGCCACTGTGTCAATCCATCTCATTGAGAGTCTTCCCCTTTTTCCCTAACCCTCCATTTTACCAAGCATGATATCCTTCTCCAGGAATTGGATCCTTCTCACAGTATGACCAAGGTCAGTGAGAAAAGTCTGGTCATTCTCACTTCTAAGGAGCATTCTGGCTGTACTTCTTCCAGGACAGATTTGTTCTTTCTTCTGGCAATCCATAGTATATTCACTATTCTTCACCAAGACCACAATTCAAAGGCATTAGTTCTTCAATCTTTCTTATTCATTGCCCAGCTTTCACATGTATATGAGGTTACTGAAAACACCAGGGCTTGGGTCAGGGACACCTTAGTCTTCAAAGTGACACCTTTGTTTTTTTAACACTTTAAAGAAGTCTTCTGTGGAAGATTTGCCCCATGTAATATGTTCTCTGATTTCTTGACTGCTGCTTCTATGGGTGTTTATTGTGGATCCAAGTAAAACAAAATCTCTGACAACTGCAATCTTTTCTCCATATATCATGATGTTGCTTATTGGTCCAATTGTGAGGATTTTTCTTTTCTTTATGTTGAGATGCAATCCATACCGAAAGCTGGAATCTTTGACCTTCTTCAGTAAGTGCCTCAAGTCTTCTTCACTTTCAGTAAGCAATCTGCATATCACAGGTTGGTAAGGAGTCTTTTTACAATCCTGATGTCATGTTCTTCATCATGTAGTCCAGCTGCCCAGATTATTTGCTCAACATAAGGATTCAATAAGTATAGTGAATGGATACAACCTTGACACACACCTTTCCTGATTTTAAACCATGGAGTATTTCCTTGTTCTGTTTGAACAACTCCCTCTTGGTCTATGTACAAATCTCTCATGGGCACAATTAAGTGTTCTGCAATTCCCATTCTTCCCAAGATTATCCATAATTCACTATGACCTACACAGTCAGATGCTTTAGTATAGTCAAAAAAAACACAGGTAAACATCTTTCTGGTATTCTTTGCTTTCAGTAAAGAATCTGACATCACAATGATATGTTTCATTTCACATCCTCTTCTGAATCTAGCTTGAATTTCTGACAGTTTCCTGTAAAAATACTGTTGCAATTGTCTTTTGAATTCTCTTTGGCAAAATTTTACTTGTATGTGATATTAATGATTATTTTTCTATAATTTCCACATTCTGTTACATCACCTTTCTTTGCAATGAGCACAAATATGGACCTGTTCCAGTCAATTGGCAAAGCAGCTGTCCTCCAAATTTGGCATAAATGACTAAGCTCCTCCAGCATTGTTTGTTGAAGCATCTCACTGGGTATTCCTGGAGCCATGTTTTTTGCCAACACCTTCAGTGAAGCTTGGACCTTGCTCTGGTTACCTAGTTCCATTCTAACAGAAGATATACCACAAATGGAATGGCTTTGACAAACAGGAGTTTATTCTCTTACAGTTTGGAGGTACAAAGTGCCAGGCTCTAGGGGCTGGGTGAAAGCCCCTCAACCTTGGTCTTCAGCTCTGCCTCCTGCTCCCGGACCACTGAAGCTAGAGGCTTTTCTTCACTCAGCTGCTGGCTGCTAAGGTTGACAAATCCAAGGTCAACAAGTCACAAGGCACAATCCTGATATTACCAAACCACATGGCAAGCCATTAATTTAAGTCCATTAAAAGTCCCAAGATCGGCAGGCTGCTGAACAACAACTTGGCTACATGCAGGGTTCAAGCGTCCCATAAGCTAGAGACCAGTCCCAAGGCTTCTTATATGCAGGAAGCAGACCACATCCTGGAGGCAGCTACTCAGCTACTCACAGTAGATTCCACCATGGAGTTGATTACCCATCTCATCATGGGGAAGATTACAAACATCCAGCTGCCCAGCCACTCAACTAGGCCCAGCCAAGCTGACACACAAACTTACCTACCACAGACATCTTCCCTCAATATCGTTGGTTCTTAATCATATACTACCTCCTGAAATGGTTGAATGTTGATCATTCATTTTTGTACAGTGACTCTATGTAACCCCTCCATCTTCTTTTGATTCCTCCTGCATTGTTCAATATTTTGTATAGAGAATCCTTCAATATTTTAACTTGAGGCCTGAATTTTTTCTTCAGTTATTTCACCTAGAGAAATGCTGAATGTGTTCTTTCCTTTTGGTTTTCTAACTCTAGACCTTTGAGCATTTCATTATAAAACTTTATTTTGTCCTCTCAACCCACCCTTTGAAATCTCCTGTTCAACTCTTATCTTACATTAGTTCTCCCATTTGCTTTAGCTAGTCTCCATTTGGGAGCTCTGGTAGCATAGTGGCTAAGGCACTTGACTGCTAACCAGAAGGCTGGCGGTTCAAACCCACCAGCCACTCCTCGGAAGGAAGGTTGGGCAATCCTACTTCCGTAGTGATACTGCCTCGGAAACCCAAGGAGGGGTCGCTATGAGTCAGGGCTGACTCGACGGCACATAACAACAACAACAACAACAGTCTCCATTTAAGAGCAAGTTTCAGAGTCTCTTCTGGCATTCATTTTTGTCTTTTCTGTGTTTCCTGTGTTTTTAATGACTTTTGCATTCTTTATATATGATGTCCTTTATGTCATCCCACAAATGTAACTGGTCTTCAATCACTGATGTTCAATGCATTAAATCTACTCTTCAGATGAGCTCTAAATTCTGGTAAGACATAGTCAAGGTCATATTAGCTCTCATAGACTTACTTTAATTTTCTTCAGCTTTCATTTGAACTTGCATATGAACAATTATCAATTATATGAGCAATTATTAATGGTCTATTCTACAGACAACTCCTGGCCTTGTTCTGACTGATGATATTGAGTTTCTACATCACTTCTTTCTGCAGATGTAATCATTCTGATTCTAGTGTACTCCATCTGGTGAGGTCCACATGTATATTTGCTGTTTATGTTGTTGACAAAAGGTATTTGCAATGAATAAGTCATTGTTCTTTTAAAATTATATCATATGGTCCCCTGCATCATTTCTTTCACCAAGGCCTATTTTTCAACTAGCAATGCTTCTTTGTTTCTAAGTTTTGCATTCCAATCACCAGTGATTATTGATACAGCTTCAGAAGTTGGTAAAAGTTGTCAATTTCTTCATCTTTGGCTTTAGTGGTTGGTGGGTAATTTTTTTTTATTTTAATTGTGCTTTGGGTGCAAATTTACAAAACAGAGTTATTTTACATTCAACAGTTCATGTACATCCCCGATTACAATCCCCAACCATAAAAAACTCTCCTCCCCTCTCCTCCCTGTGACTACCCCCTCTCTGTGCCCCTCTTATCCATGCATTCCTGTCTGTCCAGCTTTCCTTCCATGTGAATGCTACCCCTCTGATGTCTTGTGGTTGACTGATCTAAGGGGTGTATCTCCCTAGGATCAAAACCAAAAAATCCAAACTCACTACCATCAAGCTGATTCAGACTTGTGGTGACACCTCCTTGCATTTCCAAGGCAGTATCTGTATGGAAGATCACCCAGTCTTTCTTCTGAGGAGTGGCTGATGGGTTTGAACCACCAGCCTTCTGGTTATCAGTTAAATGCCTTAGGCACTACACAACCAGAGCTCCTAACCCTCCCTAGAGCAGGTGGGTGCATCACCCTGGGGTAGGTGTTCTGCATGTAGGTCTTTCTACTGTGGCTGAGAGCCAATCCATGGAAGTGAGTCCATTTCTAGGCCTGAAGAATAACCTGAGGACATAGACTCAGGAGTTCCACCAACCTCTGTCCAACCAGTAATTCTAGCCATTTTTGTGCTTCTGAATTTTGTTCTGGTGGGTAAATTTGAATAATAGTAGTATTAACTTGTCTTCCTTGTAGGCGTATGGATATTTTCCTATCACTGACAGCAGTATACTTCAGCATAGATCTTGAAAAGGTTTTTCTTTTTGATGGCATATTTTTCATTTCCAGCACAGTAGATCATATGATTGTCTGATTTAAAATGGCTAATACCAGTCCACTTCAGCTCACTAAAGCCTAGGATATTGATCTTTACGTGTTCCATTTCATTTTGACAGTTTCTAATTTTCCTAGATTCATACCTCACATATTCTACATTCTGATTGTTAATGGATGTTTGCAACTATTTCATCCAATTTTCCATCCTGCCAGATCAGCCAATGAAGGTCCCAAAAGCTTTGCTCCACATCATTAAGATCAACTCTACTTTGAGGAGGTAGCTCTTCCCCAATCATATTTTGAGTGTCTGCATATTTTGAGGTTCATCTTCCAGCAGTACACTGGACAATATTTTACAGTTAATCATAATGATTTTCAGTAATATGTCACTCAGCCACTGTTATTCATAAGGTTTTCAGTGACAATTTTTTGTTTTTAGAAGTGGATGGCCTCATTGTTCTTCCCAGTTTATCTTAGTCTGGAAGTTTCACTGAATCCTGTACAGCATGGATGACCCTGTTGACACTTGAAACACCAGTGACATAGCTTCCAGCATCACTGCAACATACAAGCCAGCACAGTACAACAAGCTGACAAAAGGGTGGTGGACTTTATATATTTTTAATAGCAATTGATTGTCCAAACACCTGATAAATTTCAGTGATCTTCAACACAATATTCGTAGGTAGTTGTTTTCATCTTTGGACTACTTGAAATCAGAAATTTTCCTCTTATTTTGACCAGAAATATCAGTCTGTACAATTTCTTTCTCTTGGTCATAGCCCTAATTTGTACACTGACTGTAAAAAGTTAAATCTGTCTTCAGCATGATAATTGCAGATATCTGATGGTTGGTATGCACATTTTTCTCCCCCAAAGTTATCACATTCCAAGAAAAATATTACCCTTTTTGAAAGTACCTGCTAGTTCTTTCAATAATTTCTCCTCAGTATACACATCACCAATCTTTCAATCATTGCTTTTTATTTATTTATTTTTAACGCTTCAAGTTCATCTCTCTGTTCTGAATGAACACACATTGCCTATGCCCCTCTACATTTGCTTCCCAAAGCTAAATACATTACTCCATTAGCTCTCTGCCCACACAAGGACCATATTTATTTTGTCTTTGTACCTAAAACTGTGAAACTCCAAAACCATAATTCCAATGCTCCATCATTGGTCTTCCTATATTCTAAATAATACAGTCCTTAAATTTGTATATATCAGAGACCATTCATTTGGATATATGAAAAACATCATTGATTGAAAATGATTGACTTTTGGAACTAGTAAGCATTTTGCCATCTTTCCTAGAAAAAAAACTCTGTGTCTACATACCAGAAAAGTGATCTGGACAAATGTTACTCTTTTTTGCTCTTTTTTTCTAATTGAATATCTAGTATGGCTATTATACGTACTGTACCAGGGACTTAAGCTCAGACATAGTTTTCAGGTAACACCTAATTTTTCAAGCCTCTAGATTTATATTTCACTGTCTCTAGGAGATTTGGCAATGGAGAATTCTGAAATTGGCCTGGTGCTACAATTTGGCTTCAGGTAACTTACTAAAATAATTGTTTTCTTCCTTCAGCTATGGGAGCACTTCACAGACAACTGCATTGTAGAAAAATGAGTGGCCGCTGTGAAGCAGAATGCCTTGAATTTGAAGAGAAGATAGGGGGCTGTAGAGCTGAATTAACACCATTTTGCTGCAAAAAAGTGAGGAAAAATTAAAAGCTAAGCAGTAGCCACAGAACAGAAGAGATGAAGAAGCTCAATCTTTGATTTCAGTGGTTTAGACCTCTTGGTATCTTCTCTTTCATTGACCTCCAAAGTTTGGATTCTCTGAAGGTATCTTGGTCTTTTTTCTGATGCTACGAGGGAAATACCCTTTCTAGGTTGTGATCATCTTCAGAGCAGTCACAATGTCTTATTCATCTTTATATCTCCTGTTCCTGGCACAGGGTTTAGTAATTATTTCATCAATTGATTGATTGAGTGAATAAACAGGTAGAATAAAAAGATCTGATTGGGAATCAGATGAAGTGAGTTCTAGAGTTCTAGCTCTGGCTTTATACATGTGTGACCTCAGGCAGGACTCTCAGCCTTCTGTATCAAGATCCTGCTACGTGGAAAATGAGGACCTATAATCAAATGGTAAAGAGATTATCTTTTAGACTTTCTGTGATGACACTAATTATGGTCACCTCAGTAGTATCACTATTGTGTTCTCCTCTAGCTCCATTATAGGTTGTTGTTGTTATGTGCCGTCGAGTCGGCCCTGACTTATAGCGACCCCTCCTTGGGTTTCTGAGGCAGTATCACTATGGAAGTAGATTGCCCCATCTTCCTTCCAAGGAGTGGCTGGTGGGTTTGAACCACCAGCCTTCTGGTTAGCAGTCAAATGCCTTAGGCACTATGCTACCAGAGCTCCCCCATTATAGGTAGGAATAGCTTAAAATGTCTTCCATTCCCTGTTTGACCTAAAACGTCAAGTTTCAAAAGAAACTGGCTGATATCAAAATTCAGCTTGACTGTAGATTGAGTAGCATATTCATTCTGGACACTTGTAGTTTCATTGAGTCATGGCCCGTTAAGGAGATCCTCTAGTCCAACACCCTCATTGGCAGATCAGGAGACTTAGGTCAAATGACACCTATATTCAGATATCTGGCTTTTCCGTCTTATGTTCTCAGCATGTTCACAAAACTATTCTGAACAAGGACAGAACAACAAAGGCCAGGTCAATAGATAGAGGAAGAAATTGAAACCGGCTACAAAAAAGAAAAAAAAGGGAAATTTCCTTTTACCCCTCCTGTGATCCCTTCCAAGGCAATGGAGCATTGAGGATTAGTTTGCCTAAATTGTGCAATCCCAGGTTTCAGGCAGAGTACAGTATATTTCATTGGTCATTTCCACCTTAAAAAGGGGGCTTTAGAACAGGACCTTCCAGAATAGAAAAATGAAACTCTTCAGTTCCACTCTAGAAATTCTCCTTATCCATTGTTTTAAGTCTGTTTCTTGCCAAGGTGCAAATAAAAGAGAACAAAAAGTAACAAAATTTCTGGAACAAGACAAGTTTTAAAATAAGAAATAAAATGTGTTTTTCATTGTTCCAAAAACTATACAAGAGGAAAATGTGTAGACAAAAATCTGTTGCAGACTTTCATCAGGTTCTCCTCTTTTTCCAGAAATTCTTTATCAACTGTCTCCAATAAAACTGACTGCCTTTGAGACTCTAAATGTATTTAAGCTTTCTCCCTTCTCCTTTTCTTCTGTTTTCTTTTTTATTGCCATTTATATGAAATGCCATGTTTATTTTCTGTCTCATTTTATCATATCTTATTTGTTTCTTAAACTATAAAAAGATAACTTCTGCTTTATCATATCAAAGAGTTTCTCTTAATAATGATGTCAATAGACTCTTTCTACAGGCCAGCTCTACTGATTTATGACTAGGATTCATAAATCGTTTTGCAAATGAAGTATTTTACAACATGGTCTAATTCCTATTTTAAATTTCTATCTGGTAGTGCAGTGCCTAAGGCATTTGACTGCTACCAGAGGCTGGCAGTTTAAATCCACCAGCCACTCCTTGGAAGGAAGATGAGGTAATCTACTTTCATGGTAATACCATCTCGGATACCCAAGGAGGGGTCACTATGAGTCAGATTCAACTCGATGGCAGTGAGTTTGGTTTTTTGGTTTGGTTATCCCTGTGCTCAAGTCTTGGTGACCTAATAATTTCCCAGGAATTTCTTGATCACTCAGCCTCTTGGGCAAATGGAAAAGTTAATATCATGTTCAACTGAATTAGCTGGGAGCACCTAAAATTTATAATTTCAGGTTATTGTATTATTGCCATTATATAGCAATACTACAGGTTCATCTGATTAGTACTTAGTATAGATGAGGTCAACATTTTAAAATATTAAAATAAAGGTGGCCAGCAAATATATTTCTGAGATAGAAAAGAAGACCCCAGAGAGCAAAAAATGTGGAAGCAGAATGGACTTCAAAACTTAAGAATTAGATTTGTTTCCACTGCTACTTTTATTCAGCAGGTGATCATCCCTTTTCTGAGTCTCCATTTCTTCATCTGTAAAATGAAATTATTAGACTAGGTAATAAATGTGGTCCTAACTGAATGACTCTAAATAAATAGCTAGAACTAACACAATGTGTTTGCAATATGCAAGATACAGTTTTCACCAATAAAGATCTGATAAAACAATAACACAAAAAAGTGAGACATGAGCCATATTGGACTTGAATAATTAAAAGAATACCTTCAGATGCCAGCAAGATGAAAAATGAATAGAACACTGATCAGGGGACACTAAGCTTCTGGTAAGAAGCCCTGGTGGCACAGTGGTGAAAAGCATTCAACTGCTGACTCAAAGACAGTTTGAATCCATCAGCCACTCTGGGAGAGAAAAATGTGGCAGTCTGCTTCTGCAAGAATTACAGCAATGGAAACCACATGGACAGTTCTACTCTGTCCTATAGGATCACTATGAGTCAGTTTTTTTTTGTTTTGTTTTGTTTTGTTGAGCTTGTGTTAGAGGTGGTAGGAAAATTTGGAAACACATAAAGGTGGAGAAAAATGGCAACTCTTCCTATGTGAAATTTGTTTCCCACCATTTCTGTCACTACTCAACTGTATTAAAGAATGCACCTCAGGGTAGGTAGTTACTCCTGGTGACTTTTAACCCACTGTATCATTAGTCAGAAAATGCAAACTTACAAAATCAATCATGTAGCTAGTGGGGAGAGAGTGTTCTTTCTGGTCATGCCACCATGGTCATGAACAAAAGTGTTAAGAGGGTGGTCAGACCAGGTGCAACTAGACCAAAGTTCCTTCCTCTTACCCTATTTATCTGTTCCCATGCACTCTGAAGTATAAAACCCCTTGTTAGGTGCTATCCAGTAGGTCCTGACTCATAGTGATCCTATGTACAACAGAAGGAAACTTTGCTGGGTCCTGTGCCAATCTCACAATTGTTGGTATATTTGAGCCTAATATTGAAGCAACTGTGTCAATCCATTTTGTTGAGGGTCTCGCTCTGTTTTGCTGACTCTCTACCAAGCATGCTGTCTCTCTCCGGAGACTGGTCCTCCTGATAACATGTTCAAACTACATGAGACGAAGTCTCACTGCAGTGTAGTAAATTACTTTGTGTGGCTTTTCTACCCATAAGTCTTTGTAAACTCCAAGGTGGGATTTGTTATGAGCAACTGAGGAGATCCTGATTGCTGAAGGTGTCCACCTGGAGTATTTCTGTTGGGAGTGGCACAAAACAATGTTCTGGGAGG
>NW_006921640.1:311544-319886 GCF_000298275.1 Orycteropus afer afer
TTAGAGGAGGTCAGAACATGTGGCCTCCTTGCCGTTTTTGCACTCACCATCTTTGCTTCTAAAATCCCAAGACATCTTTACCCCATTGTCTTTTACCTATAATGTATCTTGAGGTCTTACATGTGTAGAAGAGATTTCCTGTGTCAGCCCATACTGAGATGAGGTCTGAGAGAACAACACCATAACAAATCTTGTCCAGTTCATCTTTGCCCTAACTATTGTGGTAATAAATAAAATCTTATGATCTCACCATTGGTCAAATGTCAATTATTTACTCAGATCTACAGCCTTATAAAAGCCCATTTTTCATCCCTGCTCATTGCAAATGGTAATGGTTGAACAAGGCAAACATAACCAATGTCACTGAATTATACATGTAAAAAATGTTGAAATGGCATGCAAAATGTTATATATATATTTATCACCACACAAAAAAATGAATGAAACAGGCAGGATTTAAAGAGTATTAAAACAGATATTATTTACATATTAAATATGTAGGGATATTGTTTCTTTCTGTTAAAAAAAAAAATCATCATCTCCCAATTTCACTGAAATGTCTGAGTCAGAATCAACTCAATGTAAGTGTTTGGTTTAACCCTTTAAGCCTATATTTTCTACTTTCTATTTCTAAAAGAGATATGTATTAAAAATATTTTTCTAAGAATTTTATTCTAATCTGAAAAAAAAGAAAAAGCCCTAGTATTAAATGAAAATTGGTCAGTGACAAGAGAAAATAAAGAGTTATAACAACTTGCGTAAACCTTTCTACATGGGAAGTAATACTCAACTATAGCCTCTTGAGATTGGGTGGGCCTACTATTGGCAGACTTTTCTGTAACAGAGTAATCCACGTTTTTGTGTGGTGTTTTAATTTTCCTTTTAATTTTATTTTTAAATGTTGACTTAAGAAATAAGAGCAATAATAATACAAAACTCAAATTTTTTTTCAAAACTCAAAATATTCACTATTTAAAGGTTAAAGATTGAATGTTTCCACTTTCATATTGGGAAAAGGCAAGAATGTTTGCTCTCACTTCTGTCTGACATTACATTAAATGTTCTAGCAAGTAAAATAAGGCAAGAAAAATAAATAAACAAAAGAAATCCAATTGGAGAATGGGGAAGTAAATCTGACTTTATTCTCACATGACATGATGTCTCATATGACATTAAAAAATCCTATAATATTTTTAAAAGCTAGTAGAACAAATAAGTGAGTTTGGCAAAGTAACAGAATATGAGTTCAATATACAAAACAAATTATATTTTTATATGCTATGAAGGAACAATTAAAAACTTAACTAAAACAAAGATATCATGTACAAAGGTATCGTAATACAAAAAACCCTTTGGTATAAATCTGATAAAGTATGAAAGGCCTTTACAATGAACACTATATTTTTAAAGAAATTTTAAAAGACCTAAATAAATGAAAAGATATACCATCTTTGGAGTCAGAAAGCACAATATTCTTAAAATGTCAATTCCCCACAAACTGCTTTATCAATGCAATACAAAATCAAAATCCCAGCATGCATATTTGAAGAAATTAGCATGTTAATTCTAAAATTCATATGGAAAGGCAAAAGACCTAGGATACCCAAAATCACCTTGAAAATAAAAATCAAAGATGGAAAAGTTTCACTACTTGACTTCAAGAATTACTATGAAGTTATAAACAGACAGTTTGGTACTGATATCAATATAGGAAAAAAAATGGTGGAACAGAATCAAAAATGCACAAATAGAGCCACACAAAGACAACTGATTAACTTTTGGCAAAGATTCAAAGGTATCTTTCCAGTGGAGAAAAGATAGTTTTTTACCAAATGGTGACAATTTTATATCCATATTCCAAAAATTAAAAAATATAAAATTAATTAATAACTCATATCATATACAAAATTTAACTCTAAATGGATCATAGCTCTAATGGGAAAAAAACTAAAACAAACAACAACTAGGAGGAAACAAAAGAGAAGATTGTGACCTTGGATTAGACAAAGATCTCTTAGGTAATACACTATCTATAAAAGAATATTTAAAAAAAAAAAAAAGGATATATTGATAAATTAGGCTTCATCAAAATTAAGAACTTTTGTTTTTCAAAATACACTTTTAAAAGAATGAAAAAATAAACCATTGACTTGTAGTTGCAAATCACATCACATAATCTAACAAATGACTTGTATCTGTAATATATAAATAATTCTCAAAACTCAATAATAAGAAAGCAAACTACCTGAGTGAAAACCTGGAATACTTGACTAAATATATTGAATAGATTCTTCATCAATGAAATATAGAGTATAAATAGGCACATAGAAATAAATGTATGCAAAATAAGGAACTACAAATTTTTAAATATATGGACTATATAGAGTTACTTCATGACATGGAAGCTGGCTTTCTTGAGTGAGATAGCCACAGAGCAAGAGAGAACATAGAAGCCTAGTCTTTTTGTCAACTAATCTCTGAAATAACATCCCTATCACTTTTGCAAGAAGTTCTAAATTTAGGGACATGAAAACAGATTTGAAATGGATATAATTATAATATCCAAGTAGGGGCATAAAAGTAAATTGACTTCTTCCCAGGCAGAAAAATTCTCTCACCATGTGTTCTGGTTACCTAGTACTGCTCTGACAATACCACAAATAGGATGGCTTGAACAAACAGAAGTTTATTCTTACAATTTGGAGGCTATAAGTCCAAGTTCAAAGTTCTAGGCTCTAAGGGCTATGTGAAAGCCCCTCAACCTTGGGCTTTATTTAGCTCTGCATCCTGCTCCCAGCCCACTGGAGCTAGAGGCTTTTCTTCACTCAGATAGCTGCTGGCTGCTGAGACTGACAAACCCAAGGTTGACAAGCAAAAAGGCACAGTCCTGATGTTACCAAACCACATGGCAGGCCATTAATTTAAGTCCATTGACTTAAAAAAAGATTGAGACATGCTCAGTCTTTATCACATCCTCAATAATAAAGCTGTTGTTGTTGTTGTTGTTATGTGCCGTCGAGTCGGCCCCGACTCATAGCGACCCCTCCTTGGGTTTCCGAGGCAGTATCACTACAGAAGTAGGATTGCCCAACCTTCCTTCCGAGGAGTGGCTGGTGGCAATAATAAAGCTAGACTGCTTTAAATGCCATAGAGAAAAATGTTGAAGAGAAGGCTCTGTTGCCTCTAGCCAGGGGAGGCTTCATGGTGCATGTGGCATATAAACTGGGCCTTATTGAAAGATGGTAAGATTGAGACATGCTGGGATGGGGAAGAATGGGAACTCTAAGTGTCCCTTAGGAAAATGTTTCAGAGCACACCAGTGTACTTTATACATAGCCTTTACGAGCCCAGTTAGGAGTAACACTTTAAAAAAATCAGATAATATTTAAGGTAATATTAATCCATTGAAAGTCCCAAGGTCAGCAGAGCATGGCAGGTTGCTGAACAGTGACACGGCTACATGCAGGTTCAAGCGTGCCATAAGCTGGAGACCATTCCCAAAGCTGTTTCTTATATACAGGAAGCAGACCACATACCCAAAGCAGCTACTCAGCTACTCCAATAAATTCCACCATGGAGTTAATTACTAATCTCACCATGGGGAATAACTACATTCAGCTGCCCAGCCACTCAACCAAACCTCGCCAAATTGACACACAAATGTAACCACCACACCATGTATCATGGAAATTACTTTGACATTAGGAACTTTTTCTAAATGAAATTTTGGTAGAGACCTGTACTTGCCATACCAGCAACTTGAACTCAGACTTCTCTGTTCAGGCAACACCTGCTTCTCTTGATCTCTAGATTCAAACTCTGTGTTTCTAGGAAATTGTCCAATGTGGAATTCTGAAATTGGTCCAGGCACTGTCATTTTACCTTGTAGAAACTGATCACAGCAATTGTTTCCTTTACTCAGTCAAGGTAGAATTTCAAAGACAACTACACTGTCAGAAAATGGATGGTTGTTGTGAAACAGAATGCCTTTTGTTTGAAGGAAAGGTTGTAGGACTATAGAGATGAACCCCACTTTGTTGAACAAAAATATAGCAAAAAATAAAAGTTAAGCAGCAGCTACAAAAACAGAAGATGCGAGAAAGGGCTAGCTTTGATCTCAGTAGGGTAGATGTCTCTGAAAATCTTCTTTAATGTCAAAATTTCAGATCCTCTGAAGTTGTTTGGTCCTGTTGCTGATTCTGCAACAACGCTTCCCAGGTCGTGAGCCTCTTGAGGGCAGAAAGATACTCTTGAGTATGTCTTACTCACCTTTGTTTCCCCAGGTCCAGCATAGGGCTTATAGGTTGATGGAGGGAAAGAGGGACTGAATAGGAAACTAAACAGCTTTATGAAAAAAAAAGCATTGAGAGAGAAAAGAAAAAAAATATGGACAAGAAGTCAGAGAGTTCTAGATCTGACTTGAACAAGATTTATGACCTCAAGGAGGCCAGGCAGCCTTTCTTAGCTAAAGTTTAATTATCTGTAAATTTATAAAATTGGACCAAATAGTACCTGGAGTTCCTTCTAGGACAAAAGTTCTGGGAAGACATTAAATATTGCTACTTCAATAATACCACTGTCAAGCCTCCCTTCTCTTTATGGTAGATAAAAGAATGCTTTCTGTGCCCTGTTATATCTAAGAGGACCAAACCCTGACACACTCATCTGGCTGTATTTTAAATAGCTTCTTCATTGCAACAACTTTCAATGAACACATGTAAAATCATTTAAAATTAGAGCATCGAAGTCCTTAGAGATCATCTACTTCAATCCTCTCATTTATGTGAAGAGATTTAGGCTGTAGAATTCAAAGCGACTTTCCTCAGGTCACACGGCTGGTCACAGTCATAATGAAACCTGGTACTAAAACCACTAGTTTTTTTGGTTTTGACTTTTGAGCATGTAACCAAAAGAAATATATTGGAGGAGGATAGACATAAAAACTAATTCTTGTGTGTGTGTGTGTGTCTGTGATTTGGGTGAAAGTTTGCAGAGCAAATTCATCTTCCACACAGCAGTTCACATACACTTTGTCTCATGACATTGACTGCAATTTCCAACAATGAAACAGCTCTCTTCCCAGTACCTCCCCATAGTTACCTCTTCCCTGTGTCCTTCCCTCCATGTACTCCTGCCCCCTGAGCTGCCTCCCTGTGCATACACAGCCCTTCTAGTCTCCTATTATTGATCTTTCCAAGGAGTGTATCTACCTAATGCAAATACCTAGCTTATATACCTGTCTTTTGTTTGTCTAAAAACCAGAGGAGTCAGTTTAATTCCAGATCTGAAGGTCAGCTATGGGCCTTCAGATAGTTTCAGGGGTCCCACTAGGCTCTATCAGACCAACAAACCTGGTCCTTTTTTTTTTTTTTATGATTTTGAGTTTTGTTCCACATTGTTCTCCCACTCTATCCAGGATCTCCTACATAGATCCCTACCCCCCACCCCAAGTGGTTAACAGTGGTAGCCGGGCACCATCTAGTTCTTCTGGTCTCACAGTCATATAGGCTGAGGATTGCATGGTGTACCAGTCCTTTAGACTGTTTCTATGCATCTTTCATTTTCTTCATTCTTCTTTACTTTGGGCAAGGAGAGACCTAACGTTACATATAGATGGCCACTTGCAAGCTTTTAAGATCCCAGTCGCTACTCACCAAAGTAGGATGTAGAACAATGTTTTTGTGTAGTATGTTATGCTAATTGAGCTTGATGTCCCCTGCAACCATGGTCCTGAGCCCACAGGTTCAACTATTCACTCTCCCTCCAGGTAGCTGGCTGTGGCTGAAAAGTGATTATAGCCCTGTCCCATGTCAGCTCTACAATATACATGTAAATTCTTATAGAACATACAAATACACTTGTAGAAACATTGTCTGCCAACCCTATACATAGTCATGGCCACACTATCCCCTACATAGACATACCTAATAGTTCAGCCTGTCCACCCATCTATCCACCCATAGATTAATGTTTGCTACCACTGACAATGCAGTAC
Source organism: Orycteropus afer afer (assembly GCF_000298275.1). NCBI lineage: Eukaryota > Metazoa > Chordata > Mammalia > Tubulidentata > Orycteropodidae > Orycteropus > Orycteropus afer. The sequence goes on from NW_006921640.1 coordinate 317,540, forward strand.
TATATGTACATAAGTGTTCATCTTTGTTGTCTATACCTCCCATGCACTTCTCCATGTCTTCCTCTTCTTCAATGCCACTGCATTGATCACTCACATTTGGTACATTGCCCTTCCCCTCACATAAATCAATACTTGTCTTTGCCTATCTAGCAGTTTTCCCTCCCTCCCTTCTCTCCCACCCCTGGTAACCAACAAAGAAAATTTCCTTCCATACAGAAACCTTTCCTTGACTTTTTTCAATAATGGACTAATACAATATTTGTCCTTATGTGATTGATTTATTTCACTCAGCATAATGTCCTCCAAGTTCATCCTTGTTATGTGGTGTTTTGCAGACTCTATGTTATTCTTTAGGGTTGCATAGTATTCCATTGTGTGTATATACCATAGTTTGGTTAACCATTCTTCCATTGTTGGGCACCTAGGTTGTTTCCATCTTTTTGCTATTGTGAATATTGCTGCAATGAACATCGGTGTGCATATATCTGTTCTTGTCCTGTCTCTCACTTCTTTAGGATATATATCTAGTAATAGACTTGCTGGGTCAAATTGTATTTCTAATTCCAACTTTTTAAGGAATTGTCATACTGCCTTACACAGTGGTTGTATCATTTGACAGTCCCACCAGCAGTGTATGAGAGTCTCAATGTCTCCACATCCTCACCAACATTTGTTATTTTCTGTCTTGTTGAACTTTGCTGTCAGTGCTAGGGCAAGATGGTATCTCGTTTTGATTTGCATCTCTCTGATGGATAATGATTATAAAAATTTCTTCAGGTGTTTGTTGGCCACCTGAATATCCTCTTCTGCAAAGTGCCTATTCATGTCTTCTACCCATTTTTTAATTGGATTATTTGTCTTTTTGTTGTCGAGGTGTTAGAGTTTTCTATAAATTTGAGAGATAACTCCCTTATCAGATATGTCGTTTCCAGATATTTTTTCACAATCTGTAAGTTCTCTTTTTACACTTTTGAAGATGTCTTTGAAAGCACATAAAAATTTAAATTTTAGAAGATCCCATTCATCTAGTTTATCTTCTGCAGTTTGTGCATTTTGAGTTATGCTTGATAGTCTATTTATGCCATATTTTAAGGCCCCTAAATTTGCCCCTAGTTTTTTCTTGAGAACTTTATTGTTTTAGGTTTCACATTTAAGTCTTTGATCCATCTGGAGTTAGTTTTGGTGTATGGTGTGAAGTACAGATCTTGTTTCATTTTTCTGCAAATGGATAAGCAGTTTTGCCAGTACCACTGGTTAAACAGACAATCTCTTCCCCATTTAATGGATTTCAGCCCTTTGTCAAAGATAAGCTGACCCTAGGTCGATGGATCTATTTCTGGGTTCTCAATTCTATTCCATTGGTCTATGCATCCGTCGTTATACCAATACCAGGCAGTTTTGACTACTGTGGCTGAATTGTAGGTTTTAAGATCCAGGAGTGTGAGACCTCCTACTTTGTTATTCTTCAATAGTGCTTTGCTTATCCAAGGTCTGTTTCCTTTCCATATAAAGTTAGGGATTGGTTTTTCCACATCATTAAAGAATGTTGATGGAATCTGGATTGGAATTGCATTGAATGTATAGATTGCTTTGGGTAGAATTGACATTTTCACGATATTCAATCTTCCTATCCACAAGCATGGTATGTTCTTCCATTTATGTAGATGTCTTATGGTTTCTTGAAGTAGTCTTTCATAGTTTTCTTTGTACAATCCTTTTGTGTCTCTGGTAAGATTTATTCCCAAGTATTTCATTTTTCTGGTAGCCATTGTAAAAGGTACTGATTTCCTTATTTCTTTTCAACAATCTCTTTGCTGGTGTAGAGGAATCCAACTGTTTCTTGGATGTTGATCTTGTATCCTGCCTCTATGCTATATCTCTCAATTAGTTCTAGTAGTTTTTTGACTGAGTCTCTTGGGTTTTCTAGTAATAGGATCATATCATTAGTAAATAGGGATCGTTTGACTTCTTCCTTACCAATATGAATGCCTTTGATTTCCCTTTCTTGCCTTGTTGCCCTGGCTAAGAATTCCAATATAATGTTGAACAAAACTGGTGATAGAGGGCATCTTTGTCTGGTTCCTGTCCAAGAGGGGAATCGTTTCAATCTCTCTCCATTGAGAATAATGTTGGCTGTTGGTTTCGTATATATGCCATTTATTATGTAGAGGAATGTTCTTTCTATTCCTATTTTGTTGAGAGCTTTGAGCAAGAATGGGTGTTGGATTTTATCAAACACCTTTTCTGCATCAATTGATATGATCATGTTGTTCTTTTCCTTTGTTTTATTTATGTGATGGATGACATTGATTGTTTTTCTAATGTTGAACCATCCCTGCATACCTGG
>NW_006921640.1:320601-324535 GCF_000298275.1 Orycteropus afer afer
TTTTTGTTTGTTTGTTTGTTTGTTACTTGTCTTTAGAGTCCAAATATTATTTCCAAAAATAGTCAAAAAGATAATTTATAGGTTAATCTACATGTAAAAGATCATTGCACCTTTTGGGGGCCATGCCTTTTTTTTTTTTTTTTTTTCCAGAAACTCCTTAAAATTGTCCCAGATAAAACCAACTGTTTGAGAGAATCTTCACCTATGTTTCTGTAGGCTTTCTTCCTTCTAACTTCCTTTCTTTCATTGTTTCTCACTTATATTTCCAAAGTTTTTGAAATATAGTGTATATTTTCTGTGTCCATATGCTCATCTCTTTCTGCACTACAATGAATAGCAATGCATATTCTGCCCTCATTGTATCACTAAGATTGTTCTTAATCAGGTCACCAGTGACTTCCTGATGACTACCTCTAAAGATATCAGCTCATGGTTCATCCTTTTCAGCCTTTAGAAACATTTGACAATCCTAAATCTTAGTTTTTCCCCTTTAGCCTTCGAGGATAAAAGTCACTTTGTTATTTTATTCATTTGCAACATCTGCTGCTGGCTCTTCTGGGTTCACTACTTACTGATACTGCATTTGTTCATGTTTTATGCTTCATTCCTTTCCCATTGTTTTAGGTTTCATCCAACATGCTGATGATACTGCACCAGTTATTTATCAATTTTTCTTGGCTCCAAACCCAAAGCTCAATGAATCCCAAATAGGACATACCTCATCATAAAACTTTCCAAAACCAAAGATAAAAAAAGACTCCTGAGAGCAGCTTGGGAAAAACAAAAATGTTACCTAAAAGGGGAACTAATAAGACTAAACTCTGATTTCTTGGCAAAAACCAGAGAGCAAGGGGATGACAAAAATAAAACCCTGAGAGAAACAAATTGCTAACAAAGAATGATATCACCAGAAAAATTACTTCTCAAATTTAATGGTGAAATTATGACATTTACATATAAACAGAAATTAAAAGAATTTGTGAAAACCAGACCAACTTCAAAAGGAATGCTAAAGGTAGCACTTTGACAAAGAACCAACAATGTCAGGTAATACAACATTAAGACATATGACAACACTACCCCAAAACAAATGCAGATAAATTTTTTTAAAATAAAATAAAGCTACAAAACTGAAAATTTGACAGTGAGAGATGTCACCCTGTAAATGACAATTTCAAAAAAATGAGAGAATAAATTATTTAGCTACAGAACTTCCATATGGAGAAGAAGTTAAGGTGACATCAAGATATAACAGACTGCTTTAAACTTAGAAATATAAAAGTATACTGCAGGGTAATATAAAAAATATTAATAAACCTTGTAACTAAAGAAAACTGTAAATACTCAGTAAATACAAAATCAACAGCAATGAAGGAAATGAAAAGAAAATCCATAAATAAAAAAAATTCAACACAGAAAAGTATACAGAACAAAAAATCATCAACATTACAAAAAAAGTACAACAAAATTAAAGCAGTAAATTCATACCTATTTATAATTACACTGAATGTAAATTGACTAAATTTACCACTGAAGAGAAAGAGTGGCAGAATGGATAAGAAAATATGACCCATCATTTGCTGTTTACAAAAGACATATTTTAGATACAAAAATAAAAATAAGCTAAAAATAAAAGATGGAAAAAAATATATACCAAGCAAATGGGAACCAAAAAAGAGCAGGAGCGGTGATATTATAAAATAGACTTTAAAGCAAAGACCAGCATAAGAGACAAAGGAATTATACAATGATTAAAGGGTTACATTGTTGTTAGTTGCCATCAAGTTGGCTCCAACTCATAGCAATCCTATGGACAACAGAAAGAAGCACCACCTGGTTCTGTGCCAGCCTCACTATCCTTACTATATCTTAGCCCATCATTGAAGCATCATGCCAATCTATCTCATTGAGGACCTTCCCCTTTTTCATTTACCCTTCACTTTACCAAGCATGATATCCTTCTACAAGGAATGGTCCCTTCTGACAAAGGGACCTAAAGTAGGTGAGATGAAGTCTGGCCATTCTCACTTCTAAGGAGCATTCTGGCTGCACTTCTTACAGGATAGATTTGTTCATTCCTTTGGCAGTCGATGATACCTTCAGTATGCTTTTACAACACCACAACTCAAAAGCATCTTCTTCAGTCTTCCTTACTCATTGTCCAGCTCTTACATGAATATATGATGCAACTGAAAATACCGTGGCTTGGGTTAGGCGCACTTTAGTCTTCAAAGTGACATCTTTTCTCTTCAGCACTTTAAAGAGGTCTTTTGCAGCAGATTTGCCCAGTACAATACAGTGTCTGATGTCTTGACTATTGCTTCCCTTGGTGTTGTCTGTGGTACCAAGTAATATGAAATCTTTAACAACTTCAATCTTTTCTCCACTTACTGTGATGCTTCTTATTGGTCCAGTTGTGAGAATTTCCATTTTCTTTATGTTGAGATGTAATCCATACTACAGACTGTAGCCTTTTATCTTCAACAGTAAGTGCTTCAAATCATTCTCACTTTCAGCAAGCAAAGTTGTGTTGTCTGCATATTGCAGGTTGTTAATGATTCTTCCTCCAATCTTGATGCCATGTTCTTCTTCATATAGTCCAGCTTCTTGGATTATTTGCTCAGCATTTAGATTGAATAAGTATGGTTAAAGGGAACAACCCTGACACACTCCTTTCTTGATTTTAAACCATGAAGTATCCCCTTGTTCTGTTCAAACAACAGCTTCCTGGTCTATGTACAAATTCCTCATGAGTAAAATTCAGTGTTCTGGAATTCCTATTCTTCTCAACATTATCCATAATTTGTTATGATCCACACAATTGAATGCTTTTGCATAGTCAATAAAACACAAGTAAATATCTTTCTTGTATTCTTTGCTTTGAGCCAAGATCCATCTGACATCAGCAATGATACCCCTTGTTTCATGTCTTCTTCTGAATCCAGCTTGCATTTCTGAAAGCTCTCTGCCAATATACTGCTGCAACCATTTTTGAATTATCTTCAGCAAGATTTTACCAGTATGTGACATCAATGATATTGTTCCATGATTTCCACATTCTGTGGAATCACCTCTCTTTGGAATTGGTATGAATAGGGATCTTTTCTAGTCATTTGGCCAGGTTGCTGTCTTCCAAATTTCTGGCATAGACGAGTGAGTGTCTCTAATGTGGCATCCGTTTGTTAAAACATCTGAATGGGTATTCCATCAATTCCTGGAGCCTTGTTCTTTGCCAATTCCTTCAGTGCAGATTCAACTTCTTCCTTATATACCATTTGTTCTTGATCATATGCTACCTCTTGAAATGGATGAACATTGGCCAGTACGGTGACTCTGTGAATCCCTTCATTTTATTTTGATGTTTCCTGCATCATGCATTATTTTGCCCATAGAGTCTTTCAATACTATAACTCAAGGCTTGAATTTTTTCTTCAGTTCTATCAGCTTAAGAAACACCAAATGTGTTCTTCCCTTTTGTTTTTCTAACTCCAGATCTTTGTACATTTCATTATAATAACTGACTTTGTCTTTGACATCTGTTCAGCTCTTTTATCTTGTCATTTCTTCCATTTGTTTTAGCTACTGTCTGTTCAAGGGCAAGTTTCAGAGTCTCTTCTGACACCCACTATGCTTTTTTCTTCCTTTTCTGTCTTTTTAATGGGCTTTTGCTTTCTTCATGGATGATGTTCTTGATGTTATCCCACAATTCCTCTGGTTTTCAGTCATTAGTGTTCAATGCATCAAATCTATTCTTTAGATGGTCTATAAATTCAGAAGAGATATAATAAAGGTCATATTTTACCTCTCATGGCTTTCTAAAATTGTTTTCAGCTTCTACTTGAACTTGCATATGAGAAGTTCATGGTCTTTTCCACAGTCAGCTCCTAGCCTTGTTTTGGCTGAAGATATTGAGCTTCTCCATCACCTGTTGCCA
>NW_006921640.1:324780-326517 GCF_000298275.1 Orycteropus afer afer
CCAGCCGTCTGGTTAGCAGGCAAGTGTCTTATCCACTATGCTACCAGAGCTCCCAAATAAGTCATTAGTCTTGCAAAATTCTATCATGCAATCACCAGCATTATGTCTATCACCAAGTCCATATTTCCAACTACCAGTGATTCTTCCTTGTTTGCAACTTTTGCATTCCAATCACTAGTGTTAATCAACACATCTTTATTGCGTGTTCAGTTAATTTCAGACTGCAGAAATTGGTAAAAATCTTCAGTTTCCTCATCTTTGGTTTGATGGTTGGTGTGTAAATTTCTATAGTTGTAATATTGACTGGTCTTCCTTGTAGGCATATGGATATTATCCTATCACTGACAGCACTGTACTTCAGGATAGATCTTGAAACATTCATTGTGACAAAGGCAACACCATTCTTCTATTTTTTCATTCCCAGCATAGTAAATCATATGGTTATCTGATTGAAAATGGCCAAAACCAGTCCATTTCAGCACACTAATGCCTAGGATATTGATCTTTATGCATTCCATTTCATTTTTGACAACTTCTGACAAGAGGCCATAATCATAATAAATAACTATGCACTCAATACAAGAGCTCTCAAATACATTAAAAAAAAAAAAAAAACTTTAATAGAATTGATGAGTGAAAAAAACAACTCCACAATCATAGGAAGCCTTAATACATAATTTCTAAAAGGACAGAATAATTAGACAGAAACTCAACCAAAATACCAAAGATCTAAACAACACAAGAACAAACTTAATATTCTAGATATCCATATACAGAACACTCATACAACAGCACAGTACACATTTTTTTCAGTGCACATGGATCATTCTCCAAAATAAACCAAATGTTAATCCATAAAGCAAGCTTCAATAAATTCAAAGACACTGAAATAGTACAAAGCATCTTCACAGATCACAATGCTATAAAATTAGAAATCAGTAACCGGAAGAATGAGAAAAACAATAAAAAATATGGAAACTGAATCACAATGAAAACTGCTTAAAAGCCACTGAGCAATAGAAGAAATAAAAAAATGAAATTGAAAAATTCCTTGAATCAAAGAAGAATGAAAATGCAATATACCAAAACTTTTGGCATACAGCAAAAGCAGTACTCAGAGGTCAATTTATAGCAATAAACCCTCACTTCAAAAAGGAAGAAAGAGCCAAAATCAACCCCTTAACCCTAAAACACCAACAAATGGAAGAGGAGCAAAAAAAGACAGAAAGAAAGAAAAGCCCACAGTCACCAGAAAAAAAGGAAATAATGAAGATTAGAGCAGAAATCAATGAAATGGAAAAAAATCAGGAAGACTAGAAGTTGATTCTTTGAAAGGATTAATAAAAATGGCAGACCACTGCTCAAAATAACAAAGGAAAAGAGAAAGAAGGTGAAAATAACCCAACCAATAAATGAAATGGGTATGTTACAACAGAAACAACTGAAATAAAAAGGATAATAACAGAATATTTTGAAAAATGGGACTGCAACTAATCTGAAAACCTAGAAGATACAGACAAATTTCTACAAACATACTACCTACCTAAATGTAAACAGAATGAGGTCGAAAATTTGAACAGAACCATCACAAAAGAAGAAATTGAAGAGGTCTTAAAAACAAACTCCATCCCCCTCCAAAAGGAAAAAAAAAAAATCCCTAGCCCAAATAGCTTCACAGCAGAATTCTACCAAACATTCAGAGAAGAGCTGACACCAATCCTACTAAATCCAGAATAT
>NW_006921640.1:327112-331753 GCF_000298275.1 Orycteropus afer afer
GAGGAAAAAAAAAAAAAAAAAACACCAAACTCACTGCCATAGAATTGATTATGACTCACAGTGACCTCCACTGGGTTTCTGAGGTAGTAAATCTTTACAGAGGTAGATTGCCCATCTTCCTTCCACAGAAAGGCTGGTAGATTTGAACTGCCAACCTTTTGGTTAGCAGTCAAATGTCTTAGGCACTGCACCAACAGAGCTCTGGAACAAGACTACGATATCCTTTATTACCATTCTTACTCAAAATTACAGTGGAAGTTATAGCCAGAGCAACAAAGCCAGAAGAAGAAGTAAAAGGCATTCAAATTGGCAAGGAAGTACTACAACTGTCCTTATTTGCATATATGATCATATACATAGAAAATCCCAGAGATTTTATAAGAAAGCTACAGGAACTAATAGATTCAGCAAAGAAACAGAGTAAAGGATCAATATAAAAAAATCAGTCAGATTCCTCTATCATTTAAAACAGGCACCCAAAAATGAGATATTTAAGAATAAACCTAACCAATGATGTGAAAGAGTTATACAAAGAAAACTACTGCAAGAAACCAAAAGAGACCTACATTGATGGAAGAATATATCATGTTCATTGATAGAAAGATTTAACACTGTGAAAATGTCAATACCCAAAGTGATGTATAGATACTATGTAATCCCAATCCACTCTTTCTATCTCTTTAAAGAGATAGAAAAACTAACTACCAACTCTATATAGAAAGATAAGAGATTCTAGATAAGTAAAGCACTGCTGAAGAAGAAGAACAAACTAGAAAGTATTATGCTTCCCAATCTCAGAATGTAACACACAACCACGATAGTCAAAACAGCCTGGTACTGGTTGATCCAAGATGGTGGAATAGGCAGATATACTATCCAGCCCTTAAACTACAAAGATGCAAGAAGAAACAAGTGATACTGATACAGATGTAAATTCTAAAACTCTGAACTTCAATGGAAAGAAGTAGACCAAATACAAGTTACAGGAAGAGACTAGATGAGAACAACAAACAAGGAAGCATACAAAGTGGTGATTGCTGATTGGCTTGGCATATTGCAGCCGTTTTGAATTATTGCAAACAGCACTCTGATCAGGGCAGGAACAAATCACATTGGTAATTTTTAACTAGGGAATTATGATCAGCCCCCTTACCCCTTACCTTCCTGTGACCAGAGGCACAGCCCTCACCCACCTACCTGGTGATCAGTCACCCCACCCCCATCCCCATCACTGTTGTGTTGCTTTCTATCATTATTCTGTTATTTTCCTTATTATTTCTTCCCTCTTCTCCATCTTTTTTCTTTTCTTTTTTCTTTGTCTTCCCCCTGTTCTGGTTACCTAGTGCCGCTCTGACAAGAATATACCACAAATGGGATGGCCTTAAGAAACAGGAGTTTATTCTTACAATTTGGAGGCTTTAAGTCCAAGATCAAAGTGCCAAGCTCTAGGGGCTAGGTGAAAGCCCCTCAACCTTGGGGTCCAGCTCAGCCTCCTGCTCTCAGCCCACTGGAGCTAGAGGCATTTCTACACTCAGACAGCTGCTGGCTGCTGAGGCTGAGAAGCCCCAAGGTAGACAAGTGAAAAGGCACAGTTCTGATGTTACCAAACCACATGGCAGGCCATTAACTTAAGTTCATTGTAAGTCCCAAGGTCGGCAGAGCACAGCAGGCTGCTGAGCAACTACACGGCTACATACAGGGTCCAAGTGTGCCATAAGCTAGAGACCATTCCCAAAGCTGCTTCTTATATACAGGAAGCAGATCACATCCCAAAGGCAGCTACTTAGCTGTTTGTGGTAGATCCTACCAGGGAGTTGGTTGCCCGTATCACCATGGGGAATAACTACCACCAGCTGACCAGCCACTCAACCAGGCCGAGCCAAGTTGACACACAAACATAACTACCACACCCCCTTTTTTTGATATTGAGAGCAAGCACCCCCTCCTCCACCACCTCTGTGGTTTGCAGTACCTGCACTTGTCTCCATGGTCCCATGGTCAACAGTGCATACTCCTTTGGAAAGTGCACTGCTTTTCCACTCCAGTCATGTTTGATGGCTAGTACATGCTGTCATGTTTGATGCCTAGTGATGTGCTGCTTTTATTTTTTCTTCTTTTTCTGTTTTCTTTCTTTTTGTCTTTCTTCTTAATTATTCTCACTTTTCTTCCCCTACCCCTCCTTTTTTTCCTTTCTTTTTTTTTTGTATGGTAGAGTAGGCACCCTGCTCTGTGGTCAGCAGTGCATGACTCTGCACAGCAGGCTCCAAGTTCCTGCCACAGCCATGTTTAGTGGCTGGCATTTGAACCACTATTGTTTCTATTTTTATTTTCTTTTTCTATTTTCTTTCCCCTTTTTTCTTCTTTTTTAGTTCTTCCTTCTTCCATCCTCCCATTTTCTTCTTTATTTGTTTTCTCCTTTTTTTAATTCCTCTTCCCTCTCCTTTTTAATTCCCTCATCAGTCAAAAGCCAGCAAACCTATCCAGCCATACTTGCCACACCTGCTGTCCCACCCACTGGGCAAATATCACTACTCTTTCAAGCACCACTGGACTAACATTTATCTACCCTACCACAAGCTGCTCTACATGACCGGAAATCAGAGACTTGCACTCTCGCTCCCATTCACTACCAAATTCACCCAGAGACAAGTGGTGAGTTCCCTAGTCCTGCCAAACTAATGATCAGAGTAGTACAGCCATATGGATATTGTTAAACAAAACATTAGGACGGAGCAAACTAATAAACAATCAACAAAAACTGATACAGCAACACAACAATATCTCACAAACTGCAGACAATTTCAAATCACACACAAAAAAATAAATAAATAGCCAGGACAAGATGCCCCAAATAAGTGATCAAAATACAAGACCAGAAAATCTTCTGGAGAAAGAAGTGGTATTGGAACTACCTGAAAAAGAGTTCAAAAGAAATACATTTAAGTGTGTTCAATGGATTGAGAGAAAGGTCAAGGAAACCATAGTCAAAATCAATGAAAACACTGACAAAATGGAAAATTAGAAACAATACAAAAACAGCAAATAGAAATCTAGGAAACTAATATTAAAATTTCAGAAGTAGACAATACAGTGGAAGGGCAAAGGAGTAGAATTGAATCACATAAAAACAAAATTAGTGGAATTGAAGACAAATGTCTTAGTATTAATCTGTTAGAGAAACAATCAGAAAAAAAAGAATGAAGAAATTATATGTGACACCATCAAAAGGAATAACTTAACATGTAATCGAAATTCCAGAACACAAAGAGACCAATAAAAAAAAAAATGAGAAAATTGTTGAAGATTTGTTGGAAAAAAACTTACTTAATATCATGAAAGATGAGAAAATATCTATTCAAGAAGTTCAATGAACTCCAAATAGGATACACCTGGAAAGAAAATCACCAACACATATCATAATCTAACTTTCCAAAACCAAAGACAAAGAAAGAATCCTGAAAGTAGTTAAAGGAAAATGAAAACTTAACCTACAAAGAGAACAAATAAGACTAAATGCTGATTTCTCAACAAAAACTATGCAGGTGAAAAGGCAATATCAAAAACAAAGCCAGATGCACTGCCATCAAGTCGGATCCAACTCATAGTGACCCCTCCTTCAGTTTCCAAGGCAGAATCACTACAGAAGTAGATTGCCCAACTACAGAAGTAGATTACCCAACCTTCCTTTGAGTTTGAACGCCCAGCCTTCTAGATCGCAGTCAAATGCCTTAGGCACTATGCCACCAGAGCTCCCAAAAAGGCAATAGAATGACATATATAAAACCCTGAAAGAAGAAAATTGACAATCAAGAATTATATATTCAGCAAAATTACCCTTCAGATACAATGGGGGAGGTTAGGACATTTCTATTTCTTAGACAAAGGGAAATTCAGGGAATTTAACAGACAAACCTTATAAAAAATGCTAAAGGAAGTCTTCCAGACAAAGAGCCAACAATAGCAGGCAATAACCTGAGGCTAAGACATATAAGGGAGCTCTGGTGGCATAGTGCCTAAGGAATTTGACTGCTAACCAGAAGGTTTATAATAGCATCATCTAGAAATCAACCCAGATGCAGAACTATCAAAAATAAAATAAACTTACAAGACTAAAAATAGAGAATCAAAGTTGTCAATTTATAAATAATGACAAATATAAAGCAAAAGAGAAGGAATAAATGATGTAGTTACAGAACTGCCAAATAGAGAAAAAGTCAAGATGACATCAAGATAGAATGGACTGTTTTAAACTTGGGAAGATAATAATAAATTACAAGGTAACCTCAAAGAAAATTAATAAACCTTCTTACCAAAATAAAAAAGAATAAAATCATAAAGACTTAGTAAACACAGAAACAACAGAAATGATAGAGAAATCCATACACCAAATGAACTCAGCACAGAAAAATATATTGAACAAAGAAACCATTATTGTTGTTGTTGTTGTTGTCGTTATGTGCCGTCGAGTCAAACCCGACTCATAGCCACCCCTCCTTGGGTTTCCAAGGCATTATCACTACGGAAGTAGGATTGCCCAACCTTCCTTCCGAGGAGTGGCTGGTGGGTTTGAACTGCCAGCTGTCTGGTTAGCAAGCAAGTGTCTTAGCCACTATGCTACCAGAGCTCCCAAGAAACCATTAG
>NW_006921640.1:332061-333600 GCF_000298275.1 Orycteropus afer afer
GGGCAATCCTACTTCCGTAGTGATACTGCCTCGGAAACCCAAGGAGGGGTCACTATGAGTCAGGGTTGACTCGACGGCACATAACAACAACAACATATATATATATATATGCACATATATATCAAGCAGATGGAAACCAAGAAGAGTATGAGTGACAATATTAATTTCTAGTATAATACACTTTAAGGTAAAAAACAGCAAAAGTAACATGGAAGGATATTTTAAAATTATTAAAAAGTCAATTCAACAAGAGGACAGAAACATAAAAAATATCTATGCAGGCAAGCTCAAAAATATAGAAATCAAACTTTACTAGAATTGAAAAGAGAAGTACACAATTCCACAGTAATATTGGAGACTTTAATACACCACTTTCAATGTAGGATATCACAACTAGAAATTCAACAAAGGTGCAGAAGATCTAAACAAGACAACTGACCAACTTGACCTTATAAACATATACAGAACACTCCATCCAAGAACAGCACAATATACATTTTTACCCAGTGCACATGGAACATTCTCCAGAATAGACAAAATGTTAGGCTACAAAATTCCTCAAGGAAAAAGTAGGGGCAAATTTAGGGGACATAATTTATGGCATAAATAGACTGTCAAGTCTATTTGACTGTCAAGTCAAAATGCACAAGCAGCTGAAGATAAACTAGATGAATGGGACCTTCTAAAAATTAAACTTTTATGTGCTTCAAAAGACTTCATCAAAAGAATAAGAAGAGAACCTACAAATTGGGAAAATATATTCAGCAACAACGTATTTGACAAGTGATTTATCTCTAAAATTTACAGAAAATTGAGCACCTCAACAACAAAAAATTTAACAATCCAATTAAAAATGGGCAGGAGACATGAATAGACACTTAACCAAAGAGGATATTCAGGCAGCTAGCAAATACATGAAGAAATCCTCACGATCATTAGCCATCAGAGAGATGCAAATCAAAACAACGATGAGACACCATCTCATGCCAGCACTAATGGCAAAGTTCAGCAAAACAGAGAATAACATATGCTGAAAAGGATGTGGAGAGATTGGGACTCTCATACACTGCTGGTGGGACTGTCAAATGATACAACCATTGTGGAAAACAGTATGATGATTCCTTAAAAAGCTGGAATTATAAATACCATTTGACCCAGCAATCCCATTACTAGGTATAAATTCTAAAGAAGTGAGAACCAGGACAAGAACAGATATATATGCACACCCATGTTCATAGCAGCATTATTCACAATAGCAAAAAGATGGAAACAACCTAAGTGCCCATCAACGGAAGAATGGATAACCAAACTATGGTACATACACATGATGGCATACTATGCAACAATTAAGAACAATGGAGAATCTGCAAAACACCATATAACATGGATGAACTTGGAAGACATTATGCTGAGTGAAATAAGTCAATCACAGAAGGACAAATAGAGTATTAGTTCATTATTGTAAAAAGTCAAGAAAAAGTATGAAATGAAAGGAAACTATATAGTTTTTACTAGGGATGGGAGGGAAGGGGACATTGC
>NW_006921640.1:334265-346776 GCF_000298275.1 Orycteropus afer afer
GCTGTTATGTGCCGTCGAGTCAGACCCTATTCATAGCGACCCCTCCTTGGGTTTCCGAGGCAGTATCACTACAGAAGTAGATTGCCTCATTTTCTTTCCAAGGAGTGGCTAGTGAGTTTGAACCTCCAGCCTTCTGGTTAGCAGTCTAGTGCCTTTAAGCACTATGCTACCAGAGAAGTGAATGCATAGGTAGATAGATTAAGCAGACCAGATGTGGGATGTATATAGAAGTATACCCATAAGCATATATAGGTTTGGCAGTGGATATTTCTACATCTGTATTTTTAAGTGCTGCAAATATATCCACATACATTGTAGAACATACAAGGAGCAAAAGTAAGAAAATGTCTTAGCCATAACTAAACACCTTGAGAGACCTTAGGACAACAGGCTCATGAGACATCTAAGTCAACTGGCATAATACTTTAGTCCATAAATTCAACTTTCTCATCCTTACTTTGGCAAGTAGTGACTAGGGTCTTAAAAGCTTGCAAGCAGCCATCTAAGATACAACTATTAGGGTCTTCCCATCTGGAACAAAGAGGAGTGGAAAAAATCAAAGAGTCAAGGAAACAATTAGTCCAGAGAATTAATGGACTACACTAACCATAGCCTTCACTAGCCTGAGACCAGAAGAATTAAATGGTGCCCAGCTACTAGCCTGAGACTAGAAGAATTAAATGGTGCCCAGCTACAACTATTGACTGCTCTGATCGGGATCACAAAATAAGGTTCTAGACCAAGTAGAAGAAAAATTGTAAAACAAAATTCATAATCATAAAAAAGACCAAAATTTCTTATAGAGACTGATAGAATCTCTGAAACTGTAGCCCTGGAACTTAACTGACTCCCAGAGATCACCTTTCAGCCAAACGGTAGATATGCCTATAAAGTGAACAACACCCGAGAGAACATGCTCCTCAAAACAGTCAACCAAAATATGAGACCAAAAGGACAGCATTTGCCCAAAACAAAAGTTCAGAAGGCAAGAAGGGGCAGGAAAGATGGGTTAATGGAAATGAAAAACCTAGGGAGAAAGTGGGAAGAGTGCTATTACATTGAGGGAATTGCAACTAATGTCACAAAACAAAATGTGTATAAATTGTTGACTAGGAAACTAATTTTCTCTGTAAACTTTGACCCAAACCACAATAAAATGTTCAAAAAATAAAAAGAATGAAATGTAACACTCCAAACTCCTTCAGAAATAAATAAATTATCTTTATTGACAAAGGGCTTAGTTATCCAGTGCTGCTGTAACAGGAGTAGATGACTTTAGCAAACAGGAAATTATTCTCTTACAGTTTAGGAGGCTGTTGTTGTTGTTGGTAGGTGCCGTCAAGTCATCTCCGACTCATAGTGACCTTATGTGCAACAGAACAAAACACTCCCCGGTCCTGTGCCAGCCTCATGATCCTTGCTATACCTCAGCCCATGGTTGAAGCCTGTATTAATTCATCTTGTTGAGGGACTTCCTCTTTTTCATTGACCCTCCACTTTACCAAAGCTTGATATCCTTCTCCAGAGAATGGTCCTTTTGGACAGCATGATCAAAGTAGATGAGACGAAGTCCGGCCATTCACACTTCAAGGAGCATTCTGGCTGCACTTCTTCCAGGACAGATTTGTTAGTTCTGTTAGCAGTCCACAATACTTTCAGCGTTCCTCGCCAACAGCAAAACTTGAAAGTATCAACTCTTTTCAGTCTTCCTTATTCATTGTCCAAGTCTCACATGCATATGAGACAATTGAAACTACCATGGCTTGAGTTAGGCACACCTTAGTTTTCAAGGAGACATGTTTGCTCTTCAGCACTTGAAAGAAGTCTTTTGCAGCAGATTTGCCCAGTGCAACATGTCATCTGATTTCTTGACTGCTGCTTCCATTGGTATTGATTGTAGAACCATATTAACAGACTCCATTGGTGTTGATTTTAGTTTAGGAGGCTAGAAGTCTGCATTCAGAATGCCAGCTCCAAGGCCTGGGTGAAGGACCCTCAACCTTGGACTTTAGCTATGCCAACTGGAGCTGGAGGCTTCTTCTAACTCATGCAGCTGCTGGACACTGAGGCTGATGAACCTAATGTTGGCAAGTAAAATGCACAATTCCAAGATCAGCAGGCAAAACAGAAGTCCACTAGTTCAAGTCCAGGAACTGGAGATGAAGATTTGGCCAAATATGTCAAAAGGATCCAAATGCACCAAAAAGCTAGAGAACTTCCTCAAAGCTTCTCCACATATACTGGAAACAGACCACACCCTGAAGGCAACTACTTAACTGCTCACAACAGATTCCACCATGGAGGTGACTACAATCTCATCATGAGGAATAACTACAACCAGCTGCAAGACACTCAAAACCATGGCCTAGCCCAGTTGACACACAACCTTAACTATGACACCTTCTTTTCAAATTTGAAGGCATTAGTTATTGATTGCTACATAACAAATTACTCTATAAATTCAGTAACTTAAACAGTAATTATTTATTATGGCATACATTTTCTGTGTTTCATAGTTTCAAGGGCAGCTTAGCTAGATTGTTCTGACTTGAGGTCCCTCATGATATTATACAAGACATCACTTAAGATGTCCAGACACTGAGGGTTTAACTGAGACTAAAGGATGGGAGCTCTGGTAGCATAGTGCCTAAGGCACTTGACTGCTAACGAGAAAGCTGGCAGTCCAAACCCACCAGCCACTCCTTGGAAGAAAGATGGGGCAATCTACTTCCATAGTGTTATTGCCTCAGAAACCCAAGGAGGGGTCGCTATGAGTCAGTCCAACTCGATGGCACATAACAACAACAACAAAGGATGTGCGGGAGCTCTGGTAGCATAGTGCCTAAGGCACTTGACTGCTAATCAGAAGGCTGTGGTTCAAATCCACCAACCACTCCTTGGAAGGAAGGTTGGGCAATCTACTTCTGTAGTGATACTGCTTTGGTAACTGAAGAAGGGGTCGCTATGAGTTGGGTACAACTCCATAGCACATAACAACAACAACAAAGGATCTGCTTCTAAAATGTTGACAGCAGCCCTCAATTCTTCACCAGCTATCAGCAGGAGTATTCAGTCTCTTAATATATGGACCTCTCCATAGAATTGCTTAAGCATATCACTGGCTTCCTCCAGAGTAAAGGATCCAAGAGTACAATATGGAAACAGCAATGTAATTTATAATCTAGCTTTGGAAATCACTCTCCATTATTTCTGCATATCCTAATAGCTAAAAAATATTTCTGTGCAATGTGAGTGGAAACTACTCAAAGGGGTTACTACCAGGAAGTGAAGATCACAGAGCCATATTTGAAGCTGGTCACAATTCTCCCATGATGAACAACCCTGCCTCCAGTGATTCACAACCCTTTCACTGACACACTACACTCATCCCCTCCCAAGGTCTTCAGAAATCTCATCATACTACAGCACCAAAGCAAAGTTCATAATCTCGTTGCCTAAATCAGGTCCAAGAATGGATGAAGTTCCATCTCAGATGTGGCTCCTTAAGTACAGTTTCTCAAGTACAGTCCCATTATGAATAAAAGAGACAAGTTATCCATCCCCCACATGCAACATACAATAATGAAACAGATATATTATAACTTTTAAAGACACTGTTGCTCAAAAATGAGATACACAGGGTCACACAGCAGTCACTGGTCAACACCAATTTTGAAATACAGCAAGAAGAGTGATTCATGTTCATTGATTAGAACTCTTTCCTACTCCTGCCTTGGAGTGAATTTCCATGGCACTTAGCTTTACCTTCTTGGCTGTTGGTTGGCCAACAACAAATATATATTTCAAATATTCTTTGCATTATTTCAAGTCTGTGTTTACAAATGTTTTATTTTTTATCTGCTTCCTGCAAGTAGAAATTTGAGGATACAAAAATCTCTTTTTATTTCATATTCTGTGCTTCTTTCAGAGCAAGTTAGTTTTGTTTCTCTCAATATAATCTTTTTAAACTTTACAGATCTCCTGTGGACTTTATTGTGTTTCACTCAATTAAACCAAACTAAACTCACAACTGTTGATCCAGATCCAACTCATAGGGACCCCTCCTTGGGTTACTGAGGCAGTATCACTATGGAAATAGATTGCCCAACCTTCCTTCCAAGGAGTGGTTGGTAGGTATGAACTGCCAGGCTTCTGGTTAGCAGTTTAAAAAAAAAAAAAAAAAAACACATATCTCTATCCCATAGAGGTAAGCCTTTCTCTACCTTAGATTTCTTACTGATACTGCTGAAGGGTAACACCCTTAGGATATTTAGAAGCCCTATATCTGTGGACAGGTCTCTGAAGAACCACTGTAAATCAGTCTTGCTGAAATCTTAAGGAATTTAGCAGCCCCACTCTCAGTTTTATCTTTAGACTAATTTTCTTGGAAGTGCTCTGTATTTGCTTTTTGCCTAGAAACCCTTTCTTAGTTTTACTATCATTTGCCATCTGGAAAGGCTGGGGATTTGGGGACAAATGTCCTAGTTCCCTTTTATTTAGAAATCTTCTTCACTGATAGCCAGGGGGCACTTTCAGTCCTCTGTCTGGAAATCTCTTTAGCCTGATTGCCCAGTTAACTAGGCATACTTTCTACTTTCCACATTACTACAACCAATAATTTTGCTACACTGCCACTACATGAGATATGGTGGCATAGTGCCTTCCAATTTCCAATGATGTTTTTCTTACTTCCCTTTAAGCCCTACTGGAATCTCACTCAAATGTCATGAGGCTTCAATTAACAGGCTTTTCAAAACACTTCAAGTTTTTACTAATATGCCCCTCTAAGTCCTTCCAGTTTCTGTTCATTATTCGGTTCCAAAGAAATGCTCACATTTTAGATTTTTTATTAGGTACCAAATCTTACTACTTATCTGTTGTTGCATAACAAATAAGTCCAAAGTTTAAATGTTCCTAACAAACATTGACATTTATTATCTCACACAATTTCTGTAGTTCTGAGATTTAAGGAAGACAAATGAATAGTTCTTGAATTGAGTTCTCTCACGAGATTGCATTAAATCTCTCAGTTGGGTCTTCATGAGGGCTTGACTGAATTTGGAAGATCCACTTTTAAGAAGGCTTGGTCGAATACTGGTTGCAAAAAACAGTTCCTTTTTATCTGTTGGCATGAGGTTTTACTTTCTCATTGCATAGACATTTTTAGAGTCCTACTTGAGTATCTTCCAGAAATGTAAACTGACTTCCCTCAGAATGGGGGATCCAAAAACATAGAACTGAAACTGTAGTCCATCATTTCTGCAATATTCTATTAGTTACAGAAGTCAGCTCAATTTGGTATGGAAGAGGACAGCACAATAGTATTAATACCAGGAGGTGGAGTTCATTAAGGGTCTTCTTGTAGGCACTCAAAATAATACTGGGGAAGGACTGCCTCCTCAAAGCAGAGTTGACCTTAATGACAAGGATGGAGTGAAGCTTGCAAGACCTTCATTTGCTAATGTGGCACAACCCAAAACATTCACCAGTAATCAGAGTGTAGAATGTATGAAGTATGAATCTAAAAATTGCAAGTTGTAATGATTTAAAAGGAACAAATAAAGATCGATAAACTGAGTATTACTTAGCTAAAATGGACTGGCATTGGCCATTTTGAATCAGACAGTCACATGATCTATTGTGCTGGGAATGACAAATTCAAAAGAAATGGTATTGCATTCATCATCAAAAAGAGCATTTCATGATCTACCTGGAAGTACAATACTGTCAGTGATAGGATGATATCCATACTCCTACAAGGAAGATGAGTTAATACTACTATTATTCAAATTTACACAACAACTACTAAAGCCAAAGATGAGGATTTTACCAACTTCTGAAGTCTAAAATTGACCAAACCTGCAATCAAAATATATTGATAATTTGGAATGCAAAAGTTGGTAACAAAGAAGCCTTGGTAGTTGGAAAATATGGACTGGGTGAATGAAATGACTCCATAGAGCACATGATATAATTTTGCAAGACCAATGACATATTCGTTACAAATATCTTTGTTGAACAACATACTACACATATGGATCTCACTAGAAGAAAAACACGGGAATAAAATTGAGTATATCTGTGGAAAGAGAGGATGGAGAAAGTCATTATCATCAGTCAGAACCAGGCCATGAGTAAACTGTGAAACAGGTCAATTGCTCATATACAAGTTCAAGTTCAAGTTGAAGAAAATTAAAACAAGTACACAAGAGCCAAAATATGACCTTAATTATATCCCACCTGAATTTGGAGACTACTTGAAGAATAGATTTGATGAATTGAACACTAATGACCAAAGAAACATCAAAAAACGGAAGGAGTACACAGAGTTACTGTACCAAAAATAAATGGTCAACATTCAATCATTTCTAGAGGAAGCATATGATCAAGAACTAATGGTACTAAAGGAAGAAGTCCAAGCTGCACTGAAGGAACTGGGAAAAAACAAAGCCGAAGATTGACTGAATATCCATTGAGATATTTCAACAAATGAAAGCAGCACTGGAGATGCTCACACAATTATGCCAAAAAATTTAGAAGACAGCTTCTTAGTCAATCAACTGAAAGAGATCCATAATTGTGCCCAATCCAAAGAAAGGTGGTCCAACAGAATGCAGAAATTATCAAACAAAATCATTAATATGACACACAAGTAAAATTTTGTTGAAGATAATTCAAAAAGAGTTACAGCAGAACATCAACAGGGAGTTACCAGAAATTCAAACTAGATTCAAGAGAGTATGGAATGAGTGATATCATTGCTGATGTCAGCTGGATCTTAGCTGAAAGTAAAGAATACTAGAAAGATGTTCTGGTTACCAAGTGCCACTCTGACAGGAATATACCACAAATGGGATGGCCTTAACAAACAGGAGTTTATTCTCTTACAGTTCAGGAGGCTAGAAGTCTTGAGTTCAAAGTGCCAGGCTCTAGGGGCTGGGTGAAAGGCCCTCGACCTTTGGCTTCAGCTCTGTCTCTTGCTTCCAGCCCACTGGAGCTAGAGGCATCTCTTCACTCAGGCAGCTACTGGCTGCTGAGGCTAACAAGTCTAAGGTTGACAAATGAAATGGCACAGTCCCAATGTTACCAAACCACATGGCAGGCCATTAATTCAAGTGAATTTTAAGTCCTAAGGTTGACAGAGCATGGTAGGCTGCTGAACAACAAACACCATGGCTACATTCAGGGTCCAAATGTGCCATAAGCAAGAGACCACTCCCAAAGCTGCCTCTTATATATGGGAAGCAGACCACATACCCAAAGCAGCTACTCAGCTGCTTGTGGCAGATCTCCAGATTGCCAGTCTCATCGTGGGAAATAACTACCACCAGCCGCCCAGCCACTCAACCAGGCCCAGCCAAGTTGAAACACAAACATAACCACCACAGATGTTTACCTGTGTTTTATTGACTATGAAAAAGCATTCAACTGTGTAGATTGTAATCAATTATGGATAACATTGCAAAAAATGGGAATTCCAGAACACCTAATTGTGATCATGAGGAATCTGTACATGGACTAACAGGCAATCATTTCTATAGAACAAGGGAGGCTGAATGGTTTAAAATCAGGAAAGTGTGCAGCAATGTTGTATCCTTTCACCAAACTTATTCAATGTGTTTTCTGAGTAGATAATCTGAGAAGCTGGACTATGTGAAGAAGAATGTGGCATCAGGATTAGAGGAAGACTCCTAAATACCTGTGGTGTGCAGATGACACAATCTTGCTTGCTCAAAGTGAAGAATATTTGAAGCACTCACTGTTGAAGATCAAAGACTACACCCTCTGGTATGGATTACACCTCATGAAGAAAACAAAAATCTTCTCAACTGGACCAACAAACAACATCACAGTAAATGGAGAAAACTAAAGTTTTCAGGACTTTCATTTTACTTGAATCCATAATCAATGCTCATGGAAGCAGCAGTCAATAAATCAGACAACATGTTGCACTGAGCAAATCTTCTGCAAAAGACCTCTTTAAAGTGTTAAAGAGCAAAGATGTCACATTGAAGACTAAAGTGTGCCTAACCCAAGCTGTGGTATTTTCAATAGCCCCATATGAACATGAAAGCTGAACAATGAATAAGAAAGACCAAAGAAGAATTGATGTATTTGAATTGTGTTAGTAAAGAATATTGAAAGTACCATGGACTAACAGAAGAATGAACTCTGTTCTGGAAGAAGCACAGCCAGAATGTTCCTTAGAAGAAAGAATGGCCAAATTTTGATTCACAAACTTTGGTCATGTTGTCAAAAGGGACCAGTCCATGGAGAAGATTATCATGCTTGGTAAAGTAGAGGGTCAGTGAAAAAGGGGAAGGCTTTCAATGAGATGGACTGACACAGTGGCTGCAAGGACGAGCTCAAGCATAACAAGTATGGCACGGAACTGGGCAATGTCTCATTCTATTGTAAACAGAGTTGCTATGAGTCGGATCTGACTCAACAGCACCTAACAAAAACAACATATATTTATATCTATGCCGACTTCCTCCCTCCCTCTGTGTGTGTGTGTCTGTGTGTGTGTGATTATTCTCCTGTAAATTGTATCTCAAATATTTTTGTACCTTTCTTTGACTTGATGGCAATGGATTTGTTGGTTTGGTTTACACACTGACGTTTCAGTTTAGTGGCTCATCAACTTTAGCCTCTATTACTGCAAAGTCTTCTTCTCAATAGGTTGCTCTGTCAATTTAGTTCATCTTCCATGCCAGTATCTGTTTTCTTTATAAAAATGACATCCAATTTTTCATAGATTAATGACAACTTTCACCCTTCAGTGCTGCACACAAACAAAAAAAAAATGTGGTGTTGTCAATCATAAAAGCCAGATTTGTAAAAAGATAACATATAGAACTCAGAATACTTCAATATTTGAACTATAAGGAACCAGAAAGATAGTCTAAGTCAATACTCTTCAATGAGTATTCCATAACTAAATTCACCATAAAAACCCACTAACCTATTGCTATTGAGTCAATTCCAATTTATGGCAACCCTTTAGGACAGAGTAGAACTTCCCCACAGGGCTTTCAAGGCTGTAAATCTTTATGGAAGCAGACTTCCCCATCTTTCTCCCACAGAGCAACTGGTGGGTTCAAACTACTGGCCTTGGTAGTGATGGTATAGTGCCTAAGGCACTTGACTGCTAACCAGAAGGCTGGCAGTTCAAACTCACCAGCCACTCCTCATAAGGAAGATGGGGTACTCTACTTCCCTAGTGATACTGCCTTGGCAACCCAAGGAGGGGTCGCTATGAGTCAGGTCTGACTTGATGGCACATAACAACAACAACAATATGCATGTGAGAGCTGGACAATGAATAAGAAGGACTTCAAAACAAATGATGCATTTTAATTGTGGTGCTGGGAAAGAGTAGTGAATATACCATGGTCTGCTATTTTTTAGCTAAATAAATCAGTCTTGGAAGAAGTACAGCTGGAATGCTCTGTAGAAGCAAGAATGGCCAGACTTCATCTCTAGTACTTTGATCATGTAGCAGGGACCAGTCCCTGGAGAAAGATGTCATGTTTGGTAAAATAGAAAAAAGGGAAGATGCTCAACAAGATGGATTGACACAGTAGCTATGACAATAGGGTCAAGCATGACAATGGTTGTGAGAATGATGCAGGACCAGGAAGTGTTTCATACTGTTGTACATAAGGTCACTATGACTCAGAACTGACTGACAGCATCTAACAACAACACCTGGAAACTCTGTTAAAAATGTAGACTTCTAGGGTCCACTCTGGGAGCTCTGGTAGCATAGTGGCTAAGGCACTTGTCTGCTAACCAGAAGGCTGGCGGTTCAAACCCACCAGCCACTCCTCGGAAGGAACATGGGGCAATCTACTTCCACAGTGATACTGCCTCGGAAACCCAAGGAGGGGTTGCTATGAGTCGGGTCTGACTCGATGGCACATAACAACAACAACAACAGGGTCCACTCTACGCTATCAAACTAAAATTTCCTGTAGTGGGGTAAGTGTCTGTATTTTAAAACAACTTTTCCTGTTGGTTTTTACAGACAGTAATGATTGATTGCTCTCTGAACTAGATTCAACAGACAAGCTACTGAGTTTCAAGGAACACAATTTTTCTTCCTATGTCCATGCCTCCATATTCAGTAGCATTTTTCTGTCCTGCATTGTTTCACTTGATGAGGAGAATTTGAGGATAAATTACCTTATGATTCAACTTCCTTCTCAACTCTGAGAATTGAAGCATTCACCTTGTAACAAGAAACTCACCCATTAATAGAAGAGACAGATAAATGTTCAACAAACCAACATACAATGCAGTAAACACCATAACGTGAGCAAAGTACTATGGGAATTTAGACCAGGAGTGAGTGGGGTGATTAATTATCAGTAGGACTTGCTCTGGTGGCACAATGATTAAGGTTTTTGGCTACTAATCAACAGATGAGTGCTTCTAACCCACCAGCCACTCTGCAGGAGAAAGATGAAGCAGTCTGTCTGCTTCTGTAAAGATTTACAGCCTTGGAAACTTTTATGTGACAGTTATACTTTGTTCTATAGGGTCACTGTGAATTGAAATGACTTGATGGCAGTGGGAGAAGAGTCTAGGAAATATTCACTAACAAAAGGTCCAGTCACAAATTAAACCAACTGGTTACTCAACATAGCCTAACTTTTTTATAACTTACTATACATGGTTCTTTGTTCACAAGCTTTCATCTGTTGCCAAAATGTTAATAGCTTATGTTCCCATTTAACAATGGTTTCTGGTTAAAACTGTGCACCCACACTTTTTAATGAACTAAGTGTCCTACAAATCAAGGACTCTCAGTCTGCCCATCAAGACTATTCTACATAGATAGGACACCTTTTCCCATGAATATCCTTAATGAGGTGCAGAAGGGCACTTATCTAGATAGTCATTCTACTACTGGAAGAAGACCAGACGGAAGTTTGAAGTTTTCTCCGCCTCTTGGAAACAAAGCCAAGCTTTCTCCTAGAATCAGCCATGGGGATTGCGGTTCTCCTTATCACTTTCTTCTTTATGAATCAAGTTCTACCAGGTAACAAAATAAACTTTGCCTTGGTGAGAATAGAGTGCCTGAGACCTTATGGGGATCCAGCACTCAGCAAAATCACCATGACCTAATACCCTCAGAAGGGGGCTCACAGAAAATCTGAAAAAGCCATTGGCTGAGAGGCCTGCAGCCATTGGATTCATTAGTTCATAGTAACTTTCAGCTGGATGAAATTAAGTCAAGGGTGTTTCAAGTCCTTGATACCATCGCTGCTTCATCACCAAAGGTGAATTTAATTAGGCAAGTTAATAGCAGTTTCTGGAACTAGGTAACAGAAAATGGAGCATTATTTTACTAAACCTTGGTTTTCAAAACTGCTCTACTTACTATCAGCAAAAGTTAGTAGGTATCCTAATACACTGGCATAAGAGGTAAGCTAAAGCTGTAGAAGGCAGGCAGAAGGGATTGGTGGTGTTTTCATAGAAAGATGACTTAAGTCTAGGAAAGCTCCAACTCATTATCCCTCAATACTGTTGGTCCTTTAAGCTGGATCCTGTTCATTAAGGCTTCTTCCCAATCCCTTGATCTCACTCTTCCCTTTTAACTCCTAGTCTTCTAAATTAGAACTTAAACATAAGGATCAGAGATGGCCCTGCAATGAAGTGTGTCCTCCTGCATTAGTAAGCAAACATGGGCTATTGGACTAGGGCATCATGTACAGACACACATTGCAGCAGCCATGTGTAACACCCCTTGCTTTTGCCCAAGGAAGTGACCAGACATCCAGAATAATTAGATAATTTCCTGAAATTCCCAGACATGTAGATCCAAGGAGGAATAATTGCTTTATATGAAGTGTGATATCTTCTTATCTTTTACTGATAAACAAGGATCTCTAGGGTTGGGAGGAAGTAGAAAAGTGATCATAGACATCTGAATGTGCACAATCCTGTAAGAAGGTACTGATTATGATACTTTATGCTGTCTGCAAAAGGACACGTCCCAAAATTTCCAACAGAAGGTATAATGCCTATTCTCGGTGCATCCAGACTTTCTGATTTAAATTTGCATTTTAAAGGACTGCATATTTTTAACGGCTAGACAGTATTTCAAATTTGAAAGAAACAATCTGTAAGGCATTTCCAACTTTGCTTCAGTAGAACTAAGGTAGACTAAGTACACAATAGAGACTAGAAGTGGCAAACCAGTTCAGTTTATCAGCTATTTACTGAGAGTCACTGTTCTGGGGGCCCTGTGCTAGGTAGCAGGTATAGAGAAGAGAGATTATGGCACTTGCTTTCCAACAGGTCACAGGCCAGTCACCATAATTGCTATAGTCCAGGAAGGAGTAAGTTCAAAAACTAGAGTGTTGTCAAAGGATGAGGAAAGATTTCATAAGTGAGAGATGTTGTTGTTGTTGTTAAGTGCCATCGAGTCATTTCCGACTCATAGCAACCCCAAGCACAGCAGAACGAAACACTGCCCGATCCCGCGCCAGCCCCACAATCC
>NW_006921640.1:347007-371848 GCF_000298275.1 Orycteropus afer afer
CTTCTCCAGCACCACAACTCAAAAGCATCAACTCTTCTTCGGTCTTCCTTATTCATTGTCCAGCTCTCACATGCATACGAGGTGATTGGAAATATCATGGCTTGTGTCAGGCGCACCTTAGTCCTCAAGGAGATATCCTTGCTCCTCAGCACTTATGAATAGCAAAGTGAGAGATAGGTGATAAATAAAACATGGTGTTAAGAGACAGAGAAATGCCAACAATCAAGATTTGGAAGCCCAAGACATTAAACCTTCTTCTTGTTATTAGGGGCCAACAAGTCAGTTCAAACTCACAGCAAACTTAAGTACAACAAAACAAAAGACCACCTGATTCTGCATCTTCACAATCATTACTGTTCTTGAGTCAATTGTTGCAGACACTGTGTCAACTCTTTTCATTCAGTCTTCCTTGTTGTTGACTCTCTGTTTTACCAAGCATAATGTCCTTCTCCATGGACTGGTCCCTCCTGAAACATGCTCGAAGTACAAAAGATGAAGTCTCATCATCGTCACTTCTAAAGAGCATTCTGACTGTACTTGTTCCCAAACACATTTTCTCTTTGGGCGGTCCATGGTATTCAATAGTCTTCACCAACACCATAATTCAAATGAATCATTGTTTGGTCCTTCTTATTCATTTATTCATTGTCCAGCTTTCACATGCATATGAGGTAATTGAAAATACCATGGCTTGGTTTTCACCTTAGTCCTCAAGGTGACATCTCTGCTTTTTAACACTTTAAAGAGGTCTTTTTGTAGCATATTTTCCCAATGCAATATATTGTTTTATCTCTTGATGGCTGCTTCCATGGGTGCCAATTGTAGATCCAAGTAAAATGAAATTCATGACAACTTCAACTTCTTCTCTGTTTATCATAATGTTGCTTATTGGTTTAGTTGTGAAGAATTTTGTTTTCTTTATGTTTTGGTGTAATCGGTACTAAAGCCATAGTTTTTAATCTTCATCATTAAGTGCTTCAAGTCCTCTTCACTTTCAGCAAGCGAAATTGTGTTATCTGCATACAAAGGTTGTTAACAAGTCTTCCCCCAATCCTGCCACATAGTTCTTCATATAATCCATCTTCATGGATTCCTTACTCAGCGTATAGGTTGAATAAGTATTGTGAAAGGAAACAACATTGACACAAATCTTTCCTGAATTTAAACATACAGTTCTGTCCAAAGGACTGTCTCTTGATCTATGTACAATTTCTACATGAGCACAATTAACTGCTTTGGAATTCCCATTTGTTCACAATGTTATCCATAATTTGTTATAATCCACATGGTCAAATACCATTGTACAGACAATAAAACACAGGTAAAATCGTTATGATATTCTCTGCTTTTAGCCAAGATCTGTCTGACATCAGCAGTGATATCCCTCATTCCACATTCTCTTCTGAATCCAGCTTGAACTTTTGGCAATTCTCTGTCAATGAACAACTGCAACCATTTTTGAGCTATCTTCAGCAAAATTTTACTTAGGTATGATATTAATGATTTTTTTTTTTATAATTTCCTTATTCTGTTGGATCAATGTGGAGATCTGGTAGTGCAGTGATTAACCATTTGGGTACTAACCAAAAGGTCAGCAGTTTAAACCCATATGGGAGAAAGATGAGGCAGTTTGCTTCCATAAAGATTTACAGCCTTGGAAACCCTATGAAGCATTTCTACTCAGTCTATGGGGTTGCTATGAGCTGGAGTCAACTCAATGGCAGTGGACTTTTGTTTTTGTTGGATCATCTAACTTTGGAATGGGCATAAATATGGATCTCTTCCAGTCAGTTGGCCAGGTAGCTGTCTTCAAATTTCTTGGCATAAACAAGTGAGCATTTTGAGCATTGCATTCATTTGTTGAAACATTTCAATAAGTATTCCATTTATTCCTGGAGGCTTATTTTTCTCCAGTCCCTTCAATGCAGCTTGAACTTCTTCCTTCAAGACCATTGGTTCTTGACCATACGATATTCCCTGAAATGGTTGAACATCAAAGATTTCTTTTTAATTCAGTGACTATGTGTATTCTTTCCATCTTCTTTTGACATTTCCTAGGTTGTACAATATTTTACCCATAGAATCTTTCAGCATTGAAACTCAAGCCTTGAACTTTTTCTTCAGAACTTTTAGCTTGAGAAATGCCACGCATGATCTTCCCTTTTGATTGCCTTTTGAAATCATCTATTCAGCTCTTTCATATTATCATTTCTATCTTTTGCTTTAGCTACTCTGTATTCGAGAGCAAGTTTCAGAGTCAGAATCTTCTGACATCCATTTTGGACTTTTCTTCCTTTCCTGTCTTTTTAATAACCTTTTGTTGTCTTCATGATAATGTCATCTCACAACTCTTCTTACCTTTGGTCATTAGTGTTCAATTCATCAAATCTGTTCTTGAGACTGTCTCTAACTTCAGGTGAGATATACCCAAAGTTGTACTTTGGCACCATGGACTTGTTTTAATTTTGTTCTTCTTCAACTTGAGCTTGCATATGAGAAATTGATAGTTTATTCCAAAGTCAGCCCTTAACCTTGTTCTGATTGATGATACTGAGCTTCTCCATTGTTTCTTTCCATGGACATAGTTGATTTGATTACTGTGTATTGCATCTAGTGAGGTCCACATGTATAGTCACAGTTTGTGTTGTTGAAAAAAAGGTATTTCTGATGAATATATAACATTATTCTTGCAAAATTCTGTCATGCAATGTTGTTTCTATCACCAAGGCCATATTTTCCAACTACTGATTCTTCTTTATTACTTCCAGCTTTCAAAGTCAATATAGTAGTTATTAATGCATTTTGATTGCATGTCTGATCAATTTCAGACTGCAGGGCTTGGTAAAAATCTTCATTTTCTTCATCTTTGCATTAGTGGTTCATGCATAAACTTGAATAATAGCAGTATTAACTGGTCTTTCTTATAGGAATATGGATATTATCACAATAGCTACTTTAGGGTGGATTGTGAAATATTTTTTTCAATGACGTTTAGCCATTCCTCTTCAATTTGTAATTCCCAGCATAGCAGATCATATAATTGTCCGAATCAAGTGGGTGATACCAATCCATTTTAGCACACTAATGCCTAGC
This sequence comes from Orycteropus afer afer, assembly GCF_000298275.1. Taxonomy (NCBI): domain Eukaryota; kingdom Metazoa; phylum Chordata; class Mammalia; order Tubulidentata; family Orycteropodidae; genus Orycteropus; species Orycteropus afer. The sequence continues at coordinate 350,101 of NW_006921640.1, forward strand.
ATATCTTCAAGGGTTCCATTGCATTTTTGATAATTTCTAGTTTTTCTAGATTCCTACTTTGTATGTCCCACATTTTGGTTATTAATGGATATTTGCAGCTGTTTATTCTCATTTTGAGTCTTGACACATTGGCAAATGAAGGTCCTGATAGCTGTACTCTATCCATGTCATTAAATCAACTCTACTTTGAGGAAACTGCCCTTCTCTAGTCATATTTTTAGTATCTTTCAACTTGAGGGGCTCATCTTCAGACAATGTTCCTCTATTATTCATCAGATTATCAGTGGGTAATTTTTTTATAAGTGGATTGCCAGGTCCTTCTTCCTAGTCTGCCTTAGTCTAGAAGCACCACTGGAACCTGTCCAACATAGGTGACAAAGTTGGTATTTGAAATACCAATATCACAATAACATGCAAACCACCACAGTATGACAAACAGACAAGTAGTATATGATCTTAGGAGCAGGATTTGGAAGAAAAGTTGTGAGATCAGTTTACTACTGACAGTGTTTGAACTATCTACTCAAGGTTTTAGTCTGCAACTCTCTCATGGTAATATTCTTTATGTTTATTTGCATGTATGCATGTAGGAGGGGTCTGATAACCAAATAGATACACAGAAGAGGAAGCAAAGAAGGAACCTAACAATTCAACCCTGCCTTCTGACATTTGACTGCTAACCAGAAGGCTAGCAGTTCAAACCCATCAGCCACTCCTCAGAAGGAAGATTGAGCAATCTACTTCCATAGAGATACCACCTCAGAAACTCAAGGAGTGGTCATTATGAGTCAAATCAACTCTAAGGCAGTGAGTTTGGTTTTTGTTTGGTTTTGTTTATTTTTTAATATACTGAGAAAAAAATAGCTAGGCAAGTCAACAGTTTAAGTAAGGATTATAATTTTTAGTTCAACCTGGTGCATATCAATAAATATTTATTAAATGCAACATAGTTTATTATCTAAAACACCAGGATGGGTAGTTAGTTATAATGTTTTTAATCCTTGCCCCCGCAAAAGCAAGTACACACCTCCCCAAGCATCAGTATACTTTTGTAAACAATGCTATAAATAACAATACCTATGTGTGTATTGTTAAAAGTGTCAGAGGAGATAATGCATGTAAGGTGTTTAGCAGAGTACCTGGAATTAAATAAGTGCTTAATTAATGGAAATGACTTAATTAAGTCATAAAGCAAACCATTCTAGAGAAATCAATCTTACATTTTTGCCACATACTCATTTGGCTAAAAAAAATTATTGGATTTATTTTGAGCAACCCAAAGAGTAGAAGAAACTAGGGTTAATATGTAAAAATTGCAGGGAATTATTTCCATGTATTTGATAATAATAATGATAATACTTGGTAAAAATCAGAACCATGAAAAAACTGGACCTTGACTGCTGAGAAAGTCCATCCATCAGAACCCACACAGACAATTAGTCAACCAGCATATCAAGAGAAAGAACTAGTACATTGAGTGGAAGATAAGCCCACCTGCAAAATCTCTCTAGCCCGTGGACAATATTTCTATGCTATGTATCTTTTGTGTTCAAAATAAACAAGAAAACAGCCATAGGAAACCACACCCACTAAATACTCAAGGGTTTGTGTTAGAACATCAAGGCAAGAATAGAGCATATTTAAGGTGAAATTAGATCTAGTAGATAGAGTGGGGCTATATTCAGGAAGAGATTGGAACATCCATACATCCTAGGGGACTTTCCTTTTAGTAATCTGACTACTCTATAAAGAGCACCGAAAGGTCCTTTGGGGGCAAAAAGTCAATAAATTCTCTAGAGATTAGTTAAAGGTGATACAATTGATAAACTCAGGAGCACATAAAACTGGTGACTTCAACTTAAAAGAAAATTGTCCTTATGACAACACTAAAAGACCAGTCTACTTGGGTCCACAGTCAACATACTTGGAAGCAGCAGTCAAGAAATCAAATGTCATATTGCACTGGGAAAATCTGTTGCAAAAGGCCTCTTTAAAGTGTTGAAGAGCAAAGATGTCTCTTTGAAGACTAAGGTTCACCTAACCCAAAAAAAAAAGAACGCACTGCCGTGAAGTCAGATCCAACTCAGAGTGAACCCTCCTTGGGTTTCCAAGGCAATATCACTATGGAAGTAGATTGCCCAACCTTCCTTCTGAGGAGTGGCTGGTGGGTTTGAACATCCAGTCTACTGGTTAGCAGCCAAATGCCTTAGGCACTATGCCACCAGAGCTCCTAACCCAAGCCATGCTATTTTCAATTGCCTCATATTCAAGTGAAAGCTGGACAATGAAGAAAGAAGACCAAAGAATTGTTGATGCATTTGAATTGTGATGTTGGCAAAAAAATACTGAAAATACCATGGACTGCCGGAACCTATAAATCTGTCCTGGAGGAATGCAGCTGGAATGTTCCTTGGAAGCAAGAATGGCCAGACTTCATCTCACCTAACTTGGTCAAGCTGTCAGAAGGGACCCTTCCCTGGAAAAGTATCATGCTTGGTAAAGTAGAAGGTCAATAAAAAAGGGGAAGATCCTCAATGAAATGGATTGACACAGTGGCTGCAATGATGGGCTCAGGTATAGCAAGGATTGTGAGGATGGCACAGGACCAGGCAGTGTTTCATTCTCTTGTACATAGGATCGCTATGAGTTGGAGCTGACTCAGCAACACTTGACAACAACAAAGACCCATCTGATTAGTACTTACTAAACAGTTACCTTCACTAAATATATTGGTTTTATTGGGGGGGATCTATTTAAAGTATTTTTAAATGTATATATAGGATTCGTATCTCTGGGACATAAATGTTTTTTGTCAAGTTTTAAAACTTCAAAATTTGGAAAATTAATTCATTTTTGGTTTCCATGTCATTTCACCAAAGTAAATAAAAGCAGTGAGATGGTTGGAGAGCAGAGGCAATAACATTACTCATAGCCAAAATGGAACACACTAAGACTAGAGAAAATACATTTGTCATGGGATTGGGGAGTCCTCCCTTATCCTTAGGTGGCCATTTGCAACAAGACTGCAGATATTCTGTTTTGGAAGATTTGGGGAAGAAAAGAGGAAGTGGAGAACACAGAGAAGGGGCAAGAGGAAGTAATAGAATGGGGTAGGAACACAGGGCTTTAGTTCTATCTCTGTCCTTTCTCTCACTAGCAAGGTGATCTTGGTCAGGTTGTTTCCTTTCCCATGGTCTCATTTCCTCATCTGTAAAATGAAATGATTAGAAAAGATTGTCCATGATGTTCATTGTAACTCTAGCCTAATGTTTCCGAATCAAACAGCTAGAAATGATGGTGTCCCTACAACATGCAATATATCAGATTTAGGTGAGGATGTTCAAATGTCCAAGACATATTCATCATACAGCATAAGACATATCAGTGGTTCATCCTCTATTATATACTAATCTCAGACAAACCCTCTATAAACCTAATCTGCAGCAATAAACCAATTATAGCCTAAGGTAGACATATGTGTATCTATACATATACATACACACACACACACACACACATGTTGTTCTTAGGTACTGTCAAATCAGTTCTGACTCATAGCAACCCTATGTACAAGAGAACAAAACACTGCCTGTCTTGCACCATCATTATAATCCTTGCTAGTTTTGAGCGCATCATTGTAGGCACTGTGTCAACTCATCTTCCACTTTTTGCGGACTTTCTACTTTACCAACCATGATATCGTTCTCCAGAGAATGATCCCATCTGACAATATGACCAAAGTAGGTGAGACGACAATAATGAAAGAGTCTGTGACCAGCATGATGACACTGGAGAAAGAAAGGATATTGAAATGTGCACATAAGATATAGACAACAGAGGCAAATACTGGCAAATACACAATACTGCATTACCAGTAACACCAAACACCAGGTTACAGATAAATGCATAGACATGTGAGAAGATGAGGTTGGGGTAGGTGAACAGGAATATACCCTAGACCAAGGACAGATTTGGCTGAAGATAATCTTACATGTGCATTTGTGCTACAAATTTAGCCACATACATTCCAGAAGCAAGAGAAGATAGAGTTGGAGTAACTTTTCAGAGACAACCAAACACCTTGAGAGAGAGAATCACCAGCCCTGCCAACTCAGGACTGTAATCTTGGGAGACATCATGCTCAATTGGCACAACATTGTATATAAAAATCTTATTCTATAACCTACTTTGGTGAGTACCAACTAGAGTCTTAAAAGCTACCATGATACTATCTAATATGTAACTATTGGTCTCCTTTCATCTGAATCAAAGAAGAGTGAAGAAAATCAAAAGCATCTGGAAACAATTAGTCCAAGGATAAGATGGACCACTAGGACCTCAGCCTTCATGACCCCAAGACCAGAAGAACTAGATTTTACACTACCAATGCCAACCACTTGGAAAGGAATCAAAACTGGAGATCCTGGATAGAGTAGGAGGAAAAATGTGAAGCAAAACTCAAAAACACAAAAATGACCAGAATCACTGGTCAGATAGAGACTGGTGGAATCCCCGAGACTATGGTGCTGGATTACCCTTTGGACCTAGAAATGGACTCACTCCCATGCATTGGCTCTCAGCCCAACAGTAGAAAAAGACCTACATGCAGAATACCTACCCCAGGGCGATGCACCCTCCTACTCTAGGGAGATGCATCCCTTAGAACAATCAGCTTTGAGACACACCAGAGGGGCAGCATTCACATAGAGGGAAAGTTGGATAGACAGGAATGCATAATTAAGAAGGGCACCAGGTGGGGGTAGTCACAAGGACAGGAGAAGAGCAGAGTTTGTTATGGTCAGGGATGGTAATCGGGGCATGAAATCAAATGTGCAGGAACTGTTGAATGTAAAACTAATTTGCTCTGTAAATTTTCACCCAAAGCACAATAAAAATTATTTAAAAAGTAGGTGAGACAAAGTCTGCCCATTCTCACTTCCAAGGAGCATTCCGGCTGCACTTCCTCCAGGACATTCTTCTGACTGTCCATGATATTTTCATTATTGTTTGACAACACCACAATTCATAGGCATCAACTCTTCTTTGGTCTTCTTTATTCATTGTCCAGCTTTCACATGAATATGAGGCAACTGAAAATAACACAGCTTGGGTCAGGTGCACCTTAGTTTTCCAAGTGACATTTTTGCTCCTTAACATTTTAAAGAGGTATTTCGCAGCAGATTTTCCCATTGCAATACAATGTCTGATTTCTTGACTGTTGCTTCCATGGGTGTTGATTGTGGACCAATTAAAATGAAATCCCTGCAACTTCAATCTTTTCACTATTTATTGTGATGTTGCTTATTGGTCCAGTCCTTCTTCCCGGTCTTAGTTTGGAAGCTCTGCAGAAAACTTTCCACCATAGATGACCCTGCTGGTAATTGAAATACTGGTGGTATCGCCTCCAGCCTCACAGAAACACATAAGCCACCATACTACAACAAACTCACATATGAGTGCTGGAGATATATATATATATATATGTGTGTGTGTGTGTGTGTGTGTACACACACATATATACACACACATACATATACACACACATATACATATAATGGTATAATGGTTGATTCAGCTACAGCTATAAGGAAGAGATGGAAAGTTCACAGATCCAAAAACAGATTTCAACTGGTTCCACCTAGTGCTCAACACTAAACAAATCTTTTTTTTTTTTTTTCCAAGTAAACTTTGCCCTTAAAATTATTTCCAAATTCACATCTTAAGTGAAAATATGATATTGCAATGTTTGGTCTTCCATTTTTCCTTTAACTGTTTTGTAAACATTCAAGATTTAAATTCAATTTAATGCATTTGGGTTTCAATTAAATTCAATAAACATTTATTGACTGTATATAATAAATGCCATTACTGATTTGAAGTTATTCAAGAATTGACCTTTGTGTTGCAGAACCAGATTTTAAAAGAAATGTACACACACACAAACACATGCACAACAGAAATGCTAGTACTGATTTTCATACTTCTACTATCAGCAAAGCACCTAAGAAATATTCAAGGAAAAAGTGCTCTTGGTTAGATTTGGAGAATGGTCAGAATTAAGCTGTTTGAATATTGCAATAAGTATGTCAGGGCATAGATAAGTATTTCAGGGCATAGATCTAAGAGTATTCAATGTTTTGAACAACAACAACATGTGTCCAGTCCTTAAAAATAATCTGAATGCTTTACTCTTAATGTACACAATCGTAAAGCAGGATTGCAACCTTGAGGACCTCCAGCACCAGTGTCAGAGAGATAAGAAATGAGTGACACAGCAGATTGTAAGAACACTGACACAGACATTATTTGCATATAAAATATGTAGGATATTAAATATCCTCTCTCACAATTTTCTTGACCTTTAGTGCTTTATTCATATATATATATATATATGTATATATATGTATATATATATATATATATATATATATGTATATATATATGTATATATATATGTATGTATGTATGTATATATATATACATACACATTTGCTTCCCTAAGAAATCTCTTCTACTCTAAGAAAATCAGCAGTGAAAGGTTGATATTAAATAAAAACTGGCCCTTGTCATCAGTGCTAGGAGACAATAAAGAATGAGAAAAACTGAGATTAGCTAGAGTGTGCATGCTCTCTAAAGGGGCCAGGTCTACTCAGTTCCAGCTTTTTGTTCATAGGGGCAGCCACTGAAAATCCTTGGAGCACATGGGCTTACCACAAGCCAGAACTGTCTTGACAGCAACTGGTTTGGCTTGGCTTTGGCACCCCATATTGCCAGATTTCTCAAAAATTTCAGAAATCCAAATATTTATGTGAAAATCAAAATTTTAACTATTGGCATGAGAAAGCAAACATAAAAAAAATACAGCATTATTTCCATATCTCTCACATAATTCAATGAAAAATCAGTGAGACTAATGGTTAAAATAACCCTCTTCTCTATGCAGTCAGGGGCAGATTCAAGGAGATTTGCGAGCGTCCAAATGGCTCCTGCCAGGAATTTTGCATTGAAACAGAAATCCTCGTTGGCAAATGTTTAGATAAACGACCCTGCTGCGTGCCTATGTTGGATGAACCAAAAATCGAGAGTACTAAGACTACTCACCATACGAAGACTACCAAGAGTACTAGGAGAGCTGCACGCAAGCCCTGAAGAATTGTATTTGTTTGTTTGATTTTTACAGAGTTCTCAATAAAAAATAAAGCAAAAGTTAGCAAACATAAAACTAATTCTTATTATATATTATTACTTGATTTCTATTTGGTTCCCGGTACATCCCATTCTGTTGAAAATGACCTATTTTTGTGCCTAACACTGCATCTCTTCACTCTTCATCTGGAACCCTACTCCCCTTTCCCATTGGAAAAATATACTACCTCATTCCTTGCAGCCTTGTGGAGTCTCCTTCCCCCAAAAAGGAATAAACTCATTGCCATCGAGGCATATGTGACTCATAGAGACCCCTCCTTGGGTTTCCAAGGCAGTAGATTGCCCAATCTTCCTTCTGAGGAGTGGCTGGTGGGTTTGAACTGCTAACCTTCCAGTTAGCAGTCACATGCCTTAGGCACTATGCCACCAGACCTCCAAAAAAAAAAAAAAGGAATAGAACATGAAAAAATAAAAAAAGGAATGTTGTTGTTGTTGTTATATGCCGTCGAGTCGGACCCGACTCATAGTGACCCCTCCTTGGGTTTCCAAGGCAGTGTCACTACGGAAGTAGATTGCCCATCTTCCTTCCGAAGAGTGGCTGGTGGGCTTGAACCGCCAGCCTTCTTGTTAGCAGTCAAGTGCCTTTAGGAACTACGCTACCAGAGCTCCCATTAAAAAAAAAAAAAAAAAAAAAGGAATAGCATATGAAAAATTAAAATTAAAAATGTTAAAAAAAAACTCATTGCCATCATGTCGATTCCAACTCATAGTGATTCCCACTGGGTTTTAGAGGTTGTAAATCTTTATGGAAGTAGCTTGATTACCCAGTCTTTCTTCCACAAAGCAGCTGGTGGGTTTGAACCACTAACCTTCTAGTTAGCAGCCAAATGCCTTATCCACTATGCTTAAACAACTGGACTTTTCCAAATAAATCAAACTTCACCAGAAATCTGAATCATGACAGAGTAATACCTAGATAAAAGGCAATTTCATCTGTGCCCTTTCTAAAGGAATGCTCTGGGCCCGTGTACTCCTGGATGAAATCCATGAGATTTCCCTATTTTCCACATTTCATTGGGCTGGGATATTTAGCTTTTCCTTCTATCCTATAAGCCAACATATTAGTTTCTTACTGATGGTATAACAAATTGTCACAAAGTTAAAACAACACAATTGTATTACCTTGTAGATGTGTAAGCTAGAAGTGTGACACAGCTCTCACTGGGCTGGTATCAAAGTGTTGGCAGGGCTGAGTTACCTTGTGGAATTTCTAGGGAATAATACACTTCCTTTGCTCTTTTCAGTTTCATATTTCTTGGCTATGGCTCCTTTCCTCCATCATTAAAGCCAGCAATAGCAGATTGAGTCTTTATCGCATTACATCACACCAGACTCCTCTTCTTTCTCTCTTTTTTATTTTTTTAGGACCTTTGTGATTATACTGGGTTAACCTATATAATCCAGGATAATCCCCCTATTTTCAAGTCAGTTAAACAGTAACCTTATTTCAGCTTGCCATGTCAACTAAAATATGCATAGTTTCTATGGATTAAAACATGGATATATTTGCTAAAGTAGAGAAGCATTATTCTGCCTACAAAAACCACTGAGTGTTTTCTATATTATGTATTTGTTCTATTTAGGGACAGTTTTAGTTGATTTGAATAAAAACAATCTCATTGATAGAGGTTTGTTCTGTGTGAAAAAATTGTGGAGATCTCCTTCAGGTCACTGGAAGACTGTTGAATCAAGATAAAGTTATCTTGAAAATGTTCAACATCATTGTTGCTGTTGTTATGTGCTGTGGAGTTGGACCCAACTCATAGCAGCCCCTCCTTGAGTTTCCGAGGCAGTATCACTACGGAGTAGATTGCCCAACCTTCCTTCCGAGGAGTGGCTGGTGGGTTTGAACTGCCATCCTTCTGGTTAGCAGTCAAGTGCCTTAGGCACTACGCTACCAGAGCTCATTAAGGAGATGCAAACAAAACCACAAGAAGATATAACTTCCCCCCTCATCAGAATGGCAATGTCAAAAAAAAAAAAAAAAAAAAAACCAGAAGATATCAGGTGTTCGCGAGGTTTTGGAGAAATGGGAACTCTCATCCATTGCTGGTAGGAATATAAAATTGTAGATCCATTGTGGAAAACAGGGTGGTAGTTCCTCAAAAGGTTGAACATAGCAATACCATATGGCTCAGCAATCCTAATCCTAGGTATTTACCTAGGAGAAGTGAAGGCGGGAACACAAACAGAAACCGGCACATCAAGGGTCATTGCAGTACTTTTCACAGTAGCCTAAAAATGGAAACAACCGAAAAGTGCATCAGTACAACAGATGAATGCATAACAAAATGTGGTACAATGGATTATACAGCTGTAAAGAGAAATAGAGTTCTGATGCATGCCACAACATGGGTGAACCTTGAAAACATTATGCCAAGTGAAATAAGTCCATTGCAAAAGACCAAATACTGTATGATCTCACTTATATAAAATAATCAAATATTAGAAAACAAAGATTATGAATGGTCACCAAGGGTCAGAGGAGGGAAAAATTTAGATATTTTTTGTGGAGCAATGAGTTTACCTTAATCATGGTGAAATATTTTGTAAAAAGATAGCAAAAAGGTGATGCAACATGAGGAATATAATTAATCATGAATTGTGACTATGGAGGTAGCTGTTTTGGTGTTATATGCATGTATACAATACGGTTCAAACCCACCAGCCACTCCTCGGAAAGAAGGTTGGGCAATCCTACTTCCGTAGTGATACTGCCTCGAAAACCCAAGGAGGGGTCGCTATGAGTCGGGGCCGACTCGACGGCACACAACAACAACAACAACAACAGCATGTATACAATATCTATGTGGAAGTATTATTTGTAAAAAATACAGAATATATATTCACCACAATAAAAGAAAAGAAAACTGATATTCAGGCAACCAACAAACACATGAAAAAATCCTCAGAATCATTAGCTATTAGAGAGATGAAAATGAAAATAGCAATAAGATAGCATCTCACCTCAGTAATGATAGAAAAGTTCAACAGGAGAGAAAACAACAAATGCTGGCAAGGGTGTGAAGAGATTAGAACCCTTATACACTGCTGGTGGGACAGTAAAATGGTACAGCCACTGTGGAAAATGGTATGGTGCTTCCTTAACAAGTTGGAAATAGACATACCATTTGATCCAGCAATCCTATTACTAGGAAAATATTCTAAAGGGGGGAAATCTGAGACACAAATAGATATATGCACACCCATGTTCATTGCAGCACTATTTACAATAGCAAAGAGATGGAAACAACCTAAGTGCCTATCAACAGATGAACAGATAACCGAACTATGGTACATGCACACAATGGAATACTATGCAATATTAAAACATAATGAAAAATCAGCAAATTATCTCATCACATGGATGAACTTAGAGGATTTTATACTAAGTGAAATAAGTCAATCGCAGAAGGACAAATACTGTATGAGTTCATTATTGTAAAAAGTCAAGGAAAAGTTTACACAGGGAAGGAAATTTTCTTTGTTGGCTACCAGGGATGGGAGGGGAGGGGATGGAAGGAAAAATAGATGGGTAATTAAGATACGGGTTTGATATGAGTGAAGGGAAAACCAATATAACAAAAGTGCGTGACTTCCACAATATCACTAAGGAAAAGGAAGGCACAGAGAGGGGCACAAGGGGCACAGACAATAAAGGCAAATATTATTGCAGACACAATACTGTAAATAGGTATGGATAGGTAAGTGGGAATAGACCCACAACCATAGATAGATTGGCATATGTATTCCTACATATGTACTTGTATGTGCCATAAATATGTCCACAAGCAGTTTAAACATAACAGGAGGCAAAGCTAGGATAATTTCTCATCCACAAATAAGCACCTTGAGGGCGTAGGTATCTGGGCCTGTAGGCTGGGGACCATGACAGTGGGGGACATCAAGCTCAAATGGCATAACTTGGCATATAAAATTTTTGTTCCACATCTTACTTTGGTGAATAAAAGCTTGCAAATGTCCATCCAAGTGGCAACTATTAACTCTCTCCTTAACCAGAGCAAAGAAGAGTGAATAAAATCAAAGACACATGGAAAAGGAAAACAGTTAGTCCAAAGATCTAATGGACCATGAGAACCTCAACCTATCTGACCCAGAGACAAGAAGAACTAGATGATGCCTGGCTACCAATGCCAAAAATTGGAGATCCTGTATAGAGTGGGAAAAGAATGTGGGCAAAAATCAAAAACCATTTTTTTAAAAAAAAATCCTACTGGTCTGATAGAGATTGGTGAAACCCCTGAGACCTGAGACTGTGGCCCTGAGTCACTCTTCAGAGTTGGAATTGATCTCACTCCTGTGGCTTAATTCTCAGCCAAACAATAGATAGGACTAGAAGTTGAACACTTGCACCAGAGAGATGAACTCCTTAGAATGATCAACCAGATGATATCAGAAGGTCAACATTTGCACAGGGAGAAATGTATGGAGGCACGAATGTATAGGCAAGAAGGACACAGGGAAGGAACCACAGGGAGGACATGAGAGGTGAGCTGTTACACCGAAGAAAATGTAAGCAGCGTCACAAAACAAAATGTGGATGCAAACTGTTGGATGTAAAATGAGTCTGCTTCATAAAATTTCACCCAAATCACAATAAACTGTTAAAGAAAAAGAAAAAGAAAGATGTATTAACTGAATTCATCCCCCACTACACTTGATTGGCCAAAAGGGCATGTTAAGTCATGATACAGGGGCTACTCAATATCTCTTATTAAGTGCCAACTGTTCCAAAAGGTTATTCTTAAAATTATATTACAACTAACCCATAATATATTTTGTACCATGTATTATTTCTTTCTGGGGAAGACCACTGGAAAATAGTTAGTCCAAAGATCTAAAGGACCATGAGAACCTCAATCTATCTGACCCAGAAACAAGAAGAACTAGATGATGCCTGGCTACCAATGCCAAAATTGGAGATCCTGTATAGAGTGGGAAAAGAATGTGGGCAAAAATCAAAAACCATTTTAAAAAAACAAACAAATAAACAATCCTACTGGTCTGATAGAGATTGGTGAAACCCCTGAGACCTGAGACTGTGGCCCTGAGTCACTTCTTCTAAAAAAGAAGCAGATTGTATAACTATATTAAAACCATCACATTGAATTTTACCCTTATGTTAGTATCATGGCCCTCTGTCTGTGTTTTGTAATTAATTTATAGACACTTAGACAACTGTACATCATTGTGCACAATGTGCATGAGTGTGGACAGTAAGGTCAGAAGGGGAAACTATCCCTTCTCAAATCAGGTACCTTTCTACATCTCTCTAGCACTAGTTATCAACCCAGTAATCAATATTAGATCAACAATATATAGATGTTAATCTATGCTGATTACTTTTTCCCCTCCTTGTTTATATTCTTCTCTTTGCTTACCCTCCTATTTAAGTGCCTGAAACACTTTTAAGTCATTGTCTAAATAATGAAATGTGGTAAAACAGAGAGCAACATGAGTATCATTCTGGCTTCTATTATACAAAATCTAAAAACTTAGAATAATTATCACAGTACAGAGGAGATAAAATAGAAAATATGACTTTAGATTAAATTTCTTATAGAAAAAGTACATCTGTGGCAAAAAAACTTCTTTACAAGCTTGGAAAGCAAAGATGTTACTTTGATTACTAAGCATACCTGACCTGAGGCATGGGATTTACAGTCACTTCGTATACATGTGAAAGGAAGACTGAAAAAGAATTGGTGCATTTGAATTATGGTGTTGGCAAAGAATATTGAATATATTAATACCATGGACCTCCAGAAGAATGAACAAGTCTATCTTAGAAAAAGTAAAGGCAGAATGATTCTTAGAAGTTAGGGTGGCAGGACTTAATCTTAGTCACATTGGCATGTTATCCAGAGGGACCAACCCCTGAAGAAGGACATCATGCTATCAAGACATGTCCCACAGTCAAGAAACCCAGGCCTTGCATCCTGGAATTAATACCAAAAGATGTGACTACATGGAATAGCTGGGAATATGGGACACAGGAAACCTTAAAAATCTTCTGTATCTCCAAACCAATAATCCAAAAAACTAATCCCACTGTCATCTAGTTGATTCCAACTCACAGCAACCCTATAAGACAGAGTGAAACATGTGAGAGTCAGAACTTGATGGGACTGCCTAGTTTTTCTGTGTCTTGAAAGTGCTTTCTTTGCCTTTGACAGGGCACAGTCTTACCACTTTTCTGTCATTCTCTATTAAGAATCCTACTTGATAAAAAGTCAGAAAGTATTTATTTTTAATTTTATAGGACCAGAAAAAATTATGATTTGCACATCTATTCAAATTATGTATAGATATGTGCATATACTATTCAAGCAAAGATACAGGTTTTCACTTTTTAATAAAACCATCTAATATCAACTGTTTACCTGGGCTTTTTAATGAAATTACTAAAACAAATTTGTAAGTCAAAAGTCATACAAAAAACTGTCGATCTCCTTAATGTTTCTAAATTCCTTCAAAGCCTTTGTACAGTTGGAAACTTGGGTTTGATTTGAAGGCTCACGATCTTCTAATGATAGGTCTCGTGGTGTCACTAGGGAGATGCAGGGTGACAATGTCAGAGGCAGCAACACCAAAATTACTATCCATACAATTTTTGTGCAGTATTTCAGCAGAAATTCATTATTTTTATTAAAATATCACTGTAGTTAGTTACAACAACAACAACAATTTTTTGTAAGCCCAGCTTGTTGCTGTTGTTATTAGGTGCCTTCACGTCAGCTCCAACTCACAGCAACTCTATGCACAGCAGAACGAAACGCTGCCCAGTTGTACACCATCCTCACAATCCTTGCTATACTTGAGCCCATCATTGCAGCCACTGTGTCAATCCAGCCTGTTGAAGGTCTTCCCCTTTTTCACTGACCCTCCACTTTACCAAGCATGATATCCTTCTCCAGCGGATGGTCCCTTCTAACAACATGACCAAAGTAGGTGAGATGAAGTCTGGCCATCCTCACTTCCAAGAATGATTCTACTTGTACTTACTTGCAGGACAGATTTGTTTGTTCTTCAGGCAGGCCATAGTATTTTCAGTATTTTTCACCAATACAGTAATTCAAAGCTTCTTTGGTCTTCCTTATTCATTATCCAGCTTTCACATGCATATGAAATGATTGAAAATGCCGTGGCTTGGTTTAGGCACACCTTAGTCTTCAAAGTGACATCTTTGCTCTTCAATACTTTAAAGAGGTTTTTTGCAGCAGATTTGCCCAATGCAATACAATATCTGATTTCTTGACCGTTGCTTCCGCAGGTGTTGGTTGTGGATCCAAGTAAAATGAAATCTTTGACAGCTTCAATCTTTTCTCCACTTATCATAATGCTGCTTATTGGTCCAGTTGTGAGGATTTTCATTTTTTTTTTATGTTGAGGTGTAATCCATACTGCAGACTGTAGTCTTTAATCTTCATCAGTAAGTGCTCCAAGTCATCTTCACTTTCAGCAAAGAAGGTTGCATCATCTGCATATTGCAGATTGTTAATGAATCTTCCTCCAGTCCTTACCAGCTTGTATGTAGCAATATAACTACAAGGCTAAAACGCTATGCTAATTTCTTTTTGAGCTTTCTAAGGCATTCTGGTTAGAGCCATTATTATTACTCAATTACAATTATACTTGGAATCATGTGGTTTCTTCTACACATGCTACAAGCGGTTTGTAATTTTTGTTGCTTTTTAGACACTGATTTTGTCAGAATTTCTGGTGTTTTAGCTACAAAATTGTGGTAATTAGTATCTTAACATCTATATTAATAACTTTGGGGAAGCTAAGTAATAAGTAAAAGAAGAGAAGAATAAAAATCAAAAAAGTTTCTATTCAGTTACTAATAATATTGTAATTTATAATGTTTCAATTCAATGTACAAAGATTTTGAAAACAATTTTGTTGTTAGTATTCATATAATCTAAGAAGTACTATATTTGAGCAATTTACAACTATATTTATTACAAATTATTCTATGATTAAAATTGATAAAAAAAAAATGTTACTAAGGCTTCTGTATGGTCTGGCACAGGAAAAGGTCGTCAGAGGTTGGGGGATACCATGAGTTACCTCACTGGATGACACCAACCCTAGTGAGACTACTGGTTGATCTTTGTTATCATCATCATCATCTTTAGATTACAGTTCACAATTTCTTACAAGTTTATGTCATCCATTTCTGTGGCAATATCAATGTAAAATGCGACATTGACCCTATTTTCTGAAATACCACTATGAATGTCATTTATTGCGTCCTGAATCTGCATAATATTATCTGGCTTGTTAGTTTTGTATACTATCACCAAATAAGAAACTGCAAGTCTTACAACATTTTCTTACAGTTTCTTTCAAATCATATTTATTGATTGCTTTTTATTGTTGTTGTTGTTGTTGTCAGGTGCCATTAAGTGGGTTCCAAATCATTGCAACCCTATGTACAAAGAACGAAACACTGCCTGGTCCCGGCCTTTCTCACAATCATTGCCATGCTTGAGCCCATTGTCATTGCCACTGTGTCAATCCATCTCATTGAGGGTCTTCCCCTTTTCAATGACTCTATACTTTACCAAGCATGACATTCTTCTCCAGGAATTGGTGTCTTCTGATTAGCATGACCGAAGTACGAGAGACAGTCTGGCCCTTCTTGCATTTAAGGAGCATTCTGGCTGTACTTCCTCCAAAACAGATTTACTCATTCTTCTAGCAATCCATGGTACATTCAATATTCTTCACCAACACTACGACATAAATGTGTTGATTCTTCCTCAGTCTTCCTTATTCATTGTCCAGGTCTCACATGCATATGAACCTATAGAAAATACCATGCCTTGCATCAGGCACATCTTAGCCTTCAAAGTGACATCTTTAGTCTCTATACTCTCACTTTGTAGAGCTCTTTTGCAGAAGATTTTCCCAATGCAATACATCATTTGATTTCTTGGCTGTTGTTTCCATAAATGTTGGTTGTGGATTCAAGTAAATGAAAGCCTCATCAATTTCAATCTTTTCTACATTTATCATTATGTTTCTTATTGGTCCATTTGTGAAGACTTTTGTTTTCTTTATGTTAGGATGTAATCTGTACTGTCTTTCATCTTCATCCATAAGTACTTTAGGTCTTTTTCACTTTCAGCAAGCAAGGTTGTGTCGTCTATATATGGCAATTTGTTAATGAATCTTCCTCCAGTCCTGATGTTGCATTCTTTTTCATGTAGTCCAGTTTCTTGGATTTTTTTTTTAATTGTGATTTGGGTGAAAATTTACAGAGCAGAGTAATTTTTCCATACAACAACAACAAACTATTTTTTTCATGATATTGATTGCAATCCCCATAATGTAACAACTCTCTTCTCACTTCCTCCGTGTAGTTACCTTTTCCCTGTGTCCTTCTTTTCTATGTATTCCTGCTCTCTGACCAAACTCCCTGTGCAAATATTGCCCTTATGATCTCCCATTGTTGATTGCTTTAAGGAGTGTACCTACCTGGTGTAAATGTTCACCCAATATACATGTTTGTTGTTTGACTGGAAGCCACAAGAGTGAGTTCAATTCGAAGCCTGAAAAATGACTGCAGGCCGTAGTCTTGGGGGTTTCACAAGTCTCTATAAGACCAGTAAGCTTGCACTTTTTTATGATTTTGAGTTTTGTTCCACAATTTTCTCCCACTCTACTCAGGATCTCCTATTTTGATCCCTTTCTGTGAGGTTGACAGTGATAGCCGGGGTACAATCTAGTTCTTCTGGTCTCCCAGTCATTTAGACTGGGGTTTGCATGGTCCACTAGTCCCTTGGACTAATTGTTCCCATGGATCTTTGGTTTTCTTCATTCTTCTTTGCTCTGGACAAGGACAGATCAATTGTTATGTCTTAGATAGCCTTTGGTAAGCTTTTAAGACTCCAGACACTTCTCACCAGAGTAAGATATAGAACAACATTTTTGCATAGTATGTCATACCAATTGATTCTGATGTCCCCTACAACCATGGTCCCAAGCCCACAGACCCAACAACTCACTCCCTCAGGGTGTTTGGCTGTGGCTAAGAAGTTATCGTAACTTTGCCCCCTCTTAGCTCTATTATATATATGGACATTCTTATAACACATACAAATGCATGTGTAAAAAAATCATCTGCCAAATTTATATATGGCCATGGGTTTATTTCCTGTTGCCTAGACATACATGGTCATTCACTTTTCTACCTATGGATTATCTGCTCACTGTACAGATTGAATAAGTGTGGTGAAGAGATACAGCCCTGACTCATGAATTTCCTGATTTAAAACTACACAATATCCCTTTGTTCTCTTTGAATGACTGACTCTCCATCTACATACAGGTTCCTTATGAGCATAATAAAGTGTTTTGAATTTCCCATTCTTTGCAATGTTATCAATAATTTGTTATTATCCACACAGTCAATGCCTTTACATAGACATAGTAAAACACAAGTAAACATCTTTCTGGTATTCTTTACTTTCAATCAAGATCCACCTGATATCAGCAATGATATCCCTCATTCCACACTCTCTTCTAATTCCAGCTTAAATTTCTTGCAGTTCCCTATTGATGTACTGCTGGAACCGTTTCTGAATAATCTTCAGCAAATTTTACTTGCATGTGATATCAACTTTTTTTTTTTTTTTTTTTTTTTTGATTTCTGCTTTATGTCTGTTCATCTCTATTTTTCCCCCTATTTCTGGATACTGTAGGTTTTTTTTGATGATTTCTGCTTTCTTTTGGATCACCTTTCTTTTAAATGGGCACAAATATAGATCTCTTTCTATCCAATCACTTGTCCAGGTAGCTGTCTTCCAAAAATCCTTGACATAAACAAATGAGCGCCCTCAGCACTACATCCATTTGTTGAAATATCTCAATGGATATTCTGCCAATTCTTGCAGCCTGGTTCTTTGCCAATTCCTTCAGTACCTCTTGGATTTCTTCCTTTAATACCATTGATTCTTGAGCACTTGCTACCTCCTGAAATGGTTGAACATTGACCAATTTTTATTTGTTTGTTTGTTTGTTACAGTGAGTCTATGTATTCCTTCCATTTTCTGTTGATGGTTCCTGAATAATTCAATATTTTGCCCATATAATCCTTCAATATTGCAGCTCGTGGCCTGAATTTTTTCCTGTCTTTTCAACTTGAGAAACACCAAGAATGTTCTTCCTTTTCATTTTCTAACTCCAGGTCTTTTCACCTTCATTCTTCTGGAGCTGCCTTTTGAAATCTGCTGTTCAGTTCTTTAACTCCATCATTTCTTTCCTTTGCTTGTATTTAAGCAATTGACGGTCTGTCCCTCCCATGGTCTTGTTCTGACTGATGATACTGAGCTTCTGCATCATGTCTTTCCACAGATGTAGTTGATTTGATTCCTAAGTATTCCATCTGATGAGGTCCACATGTATAGTTTCCATTTACATTATTTAAAAATGTATTTGCATGAATAAGTCATTGATCTCACAAAATTCTGTCATATGATCTCTGGCATCATTTCTTTCACCCAGGTCATATTTTCCAACCACATATGTTTTTTCTTTGTTTCTGACTTTCACATTCCAATCACAAGTAATTATCAAGACATCCTGAATGCATGTTTGGTCATATAGAAGTTGGTAAAAATGTTCAATTTCATCATCTTTGGCTTTAATGGTTGATGTATAAATTTGAATAATAGTAGTAACTGGTCTTCTTTGTAGGTGTATGAAATTATCCTATTACTGACATCATTCTAGTTCAGAATTGATCTAGAAATGTTCTTTTTGATGATGAATGTGGTGTCATTCCTCTACAATTTGTCATTCCCACCATGTTGTTGTTGTTATGTGCCGTCGAGTCGGCCCCAACTCATATAGGAGACCATATAATTGCCCAATTCAAAATGGCCAGTACAAATCTATTTCAATTCACTAAGGCCTATAATATCAATCTTTATGCATTCCATTTCATTTTTCACAACTGTTCATTTTCCTAAATTCATACTTTGTACATTCCATGTTCCATGTTTCCAGCTTTTTCTTCTCACTTTGAGTCATGCCATGTTAGCAAATGAAGGTCCCAAAATCTTTACTCCATTCATGCCTTTAAGGTTAACTCTATTTTGAGGAGGCAGCTCTTCTCTAGTTGTATTTTAAGTGCCTTCCAACCTCAGGGCTCATCTTCCAGAACTATATCAGACAATGTTTCCCTACTCTTCATAATATTCTCAGTGGCCATTTTTTTCAGAGGTAGACTTGGCCACATTATACTTCCTACTCTGTCATACTCTGGAAACTCCACTGAAATTTTTCCATCATTGGTGACCCTGATGGCATTTGAAATACTGTTAACATAGCTTCCAGCATCACCACAATATGCAAGCCATCATATTATGACAAACTGACAGATAAGTGGTGGGATTTATCACTTAAGGAAATCTCATAAAGGACATTGATTTTCCCCAAAATCCCCAATAATATCTTCTACATCTCAATGCTGACAATCACTTTTTGAAGAAATAGCTTCCTGTAATTTACTTTAATATTTTAGATAATGCTATTATCCGGAGATTGTAGGGTTGATATTAAGGATGGTGGAAAAAATTAATTTAATATTGAACATTCTTTCAGAGATAAATATCTCACTCTCTTGTCCATAACTCTAAAGAAATAAGCTTTTTAAAAAAAGGAAGTAAGTTCTCATAAAAATTAAGAAATTTATCATCTTATGTTCTGAAAAACATGAATGTCTCAGACAAAAATAGGAAATGAAAACTATCACCAACAATTACATGGTAAAGTTAGCACACATCAGTAAACTGGAGAAAAAAAAAAAAAAAAAACATGACAAGAATGTTTTTGCTCTTGCACACATACTAAATGTGTTAAGTTAGGAAATGCTTCACCATTTTTGGGGCAAAACAAGAAATTTTTATGTAAAGAATTTCAAGAAAGTAGAGGAATATATTTTAAAAATTGTAATAATGTGTATCAAAATTATAAGTAGCTAAAGCAGGGCTCTCTGGTGGTGCTGTGGCTAAGGCATTCGGCTGCTAACCAAAAGGTACACAGTTCAAACGCACAAGCTGCTCTGCAGAAGAAAGACAAGGCAACTTGCTTCTGTAAATATTTACAACCTTGGAAACCTATGAGGTCACTATGAGTAAAAATGCACTCAGTGGCAGTGAGTAAAGCAAAAAATAAAGATACAGAGAAGAGTAAAACCTCTCAATACATATAAAAATATGCTTTGCTAGATTTTAATGAAAATAGAAGTATTTATTAGTATCTCACACTTTCTTCCAAACTTATGGATGTTGTTCTTCACTGGAAAAAATTTACAGGCAAAAATGTAAGGAATAAACATTCAGTGAAGAAGGTGATACACAGTCCACACTCACACATAGTAACAATGCAAAAGGAAGTGGAAGACTGAGCCTTCATCTCTCACTCTTGTACTTCTTGGAACTATTTCCAACTTTCACATCTGCACTTTCTTATATTTGAGTTGCAGTACCAAAGATGTCCTAATTCCATCTATCTCTCACAGGTTCTGCCTTTCAGAGGCTATTTCTTAGGCTGAAGTAATCTTTCAATGGAAAACCATCTCTGCCAGATTTCTCTTACTCAAGGCCCAGCTTTCATGGGTTTTACTACAGCTCTTACAAAGTAATTGCTCTATGTCAGATAATGAGCTTTCCCTATGACAAATTATTCATATGTTTAAAAACCTATAAAATGTAAAAAAAAAAAAAAAAACTATAAAATTAATACTATAGTTAACCACATTCTAAAAATAAAGTAAAGGGATTAGCCACAGGGATCCAGGTGAGGAGAGGAACTCAAGCACACCCAAAGCAGCAGTGTGGAAGAGCAGGAAAAAGGGGTTTAAAAGCCAGGAACTCAGACAGAAGAGCAGTCAGCTGCAGGGATCCAGGTAAGGAGATGGAAATCAGGCATGCCCAAAGCAGCAGGACAACAAAGCGGGAGAAAGAGGGTTAAAAGGCCTAGGAATCTGGACAGAGGAGTAGTCAGCCACAGGGACCCAGGTAAGGGTGGTACAAGAGGTTTCCAACAGGGAGGCAAACTTGTCTGTCAGTTTGTCCTACCGTGGTGACATGTTGATGTGAGTTTTGAGGCTGAGCCACCAGTGTTTCAAACCCAGCGGGATGCACATGGTGCATAGGTATCAGCCCAGATTACAGACAGAGACAGACAAGGAAGAAGGAAGAGGCCATCCACTTCCCAAAGAATTGGTCAGGGAAAAACTTATGAATAGCAAAGAAACACTGTTTGATGCATTACCGCACAACTTTATGAATAGTCTGGATAGGTTAGAAGGCTCTCAAAATAGGACTGGGAAAGAGCTCCATCATCTGAGTAAACCCAGCCTTACTCCTATGGATAAGGTAAAGCTTTCGAGACCTCCATTTGCTGATGTGGCACCACTCAATTGAAGAGAAACAGCTGCAGACATCCATTAATCATCGGAACTTGGAATGTACGAAGTATAAATCTAGGAAAATTGGAAGTTGTC
>NW_006921640.1:373953-387508 GCF_000298275.1 Orycteropus afer afer
TGTCAACCGCGAAGGGACTGTTTCAAGTGCTGAGGAGCAAGGATGTCTCCTTGAGGACTAAGGTGCGCCTGACACAAGCCATGATATTTCCAATTGCCTCCTATGCATGTGAGAGCTGGACAATGAATAAGGAAGACTGAAGAAGAGTTGATGCTTTTGAGTTGTGGTACTGGTGAAGAATGCTGAAAATACCATGGACTGCTAAAAGAACTAACAGATCTGTTCTGGAAGAAGTGCACATGAAATGCTCTTTGGAAGGGAGAATGGCCAGATTTTGTCTCACCTATTTTGGTCATGTTGTCAGAAGGGACCATTCCTTGGAGAAGGATGTCATGCTTGGTAGGGTGGAGGGTCCACGAAAGAGGGTGAGATCTTCAACGAGATGGATTGACACAGTGGCTGCGATGATGGCTCAGGTATAGCAGGGATCGTGGAGCTGGCGCGGGATCGGGCAGTGTTTCATTCTGCTGTGCATGGGGTCGCTATGAGTCGGAAACGACTCGACAGCACCAAACAACAACAACAAAGATAAAGACACTGAGACATACACAGAATAATAACTTGCCAAAGTCACACCACTAGATAGAGTGAGAGTGAGAGCTGAAAGTTAAACTCAGACTTTCTCTTGACCACTATACAACATTGCCTTTCAAATAGTGCATTCTGTATCAGGATGGAACTAATCAGGAGAGAGAAACCACATGGTAATTTGATTAACGCAAGTTTCATATAAAGAATTATTAACTATACTAGGAACCAAAATAATGATGGATTGTCAAGTAAGAAGTAAAGAGAACTCTAAAGCATTCCCACTTCCTGCCTGGGAACTTCCATTGGCATGGATTGTAGAACCAAGCAACGTGAATTCTTTGACAACCTCAATCTTCTCTCCATTTATTGTGATGCTGCATTCTACATACCAGTAGAAGTTAGAAATCTGCCCCTTGGACCTAAAGAGAAATCTGCCTGCGGGGATGTGAGGAAAAACTGATCATGGAGAAGTATTGCACCAGAAACAATCCACTACAAAGTTTCTGCTATAAAAATCAATCACTGGATGTGCCTAGCTTCCATGTACTGTAGGACTTGAGGACTGAAGAAAATACGTATATTACAGGAATCTGATGTTGAAAAAGCCAGTAGGAGCCCAATGCTGATGAAGCCATATGCACTACAGGAACTGTATGCTGGTGAAGCTGCCTGCTCTGCAACAGCTGTACTTGGAGGAAGCCATGCACACTGAAAACTTAGATGACAAGCACACCAGAACCAGGAAGTAAAGCACTTTTTCCTCCTGAAATATCTCTCCAAAGGACCCTTGGTGGAGTAGTGAGTAAGGCATTTGGCTGCTAACCAGAAGGTCAGTGGTTCAAACACACCAGCCATTCTCAAGAAGGAAGAGGGGGCAATATACTTCTGTAAAGATTTATAGCCTCAGAACCCCTGGGGTCACCAAGAGTCAGAATTGACTCAATGTCAGTGAGTTTTTTGTTTGTTTTTTCTTTTAATGTCTCTCCACGTTCCTCTACATACAAAGTTTAGCATTGTGTCAGCTGACAAAAGAAAAATGCTTAAGGGACGGAGATCCATTTTCACAGAGCAGACAAAAAGAGTAAATTTAGACTGAGAGGCAAAGTCCACAGCTTTGACTATGCAGCTTTCACATGAACTATTCGACATGCATTTAAATGCCCACACAGGGGAAAAAAAATTCTACCTAATAAGATATTCTTATGAGTGAGCAAGTTCTCACCTTTTCTCCATAATGAGAAGACACACAGTCCTGAAAGTCATTTTAATTACTATTAATGATTATATTTATTCCTTAAATTAAGTCACAGTCCCTTAAAGACTACAAATGTAAAGTTAATGTACAATATATGAAAAGGGAAAAGAGAAGAGAAGAAATAGTTAGACTATACAAATCATAAACAAATAGAAAACATGCAAAGCTACCGTGGCCCTAGTTGCTGTAATTAAAATCTCTCATGAACAGCTTCCCCTGTCACCTAGAACAAATATTTCTGGTCAGTGCTTGAGGGAAGAGTGCATATTTAATATTGATGGCTTCTCTCTTCACTACCTATTAACTACTACCTTCCTCACCAGTCAGCATCTCAGCTGGTTGGATTTCTTTACCTGGTGAAATAACTCAAAACTTTATTCCCAAGAGGTTGTTAATCATGCAGTCTTTTTTTTTTTTTTTTCCACACACTCAAATGTGGTATATGTTTCCTCCAAATTAAAAAAGACCTCTCAAGTATTGTGCCTCTTTACTGTGGTAGGTAGTGTGAAGTGCAGCAACTTCTTTTTCACTTTGGAGAGAATGTCTCAACATTCTTGAAACCACTGAACTACCAGAAACTTCACTGAGACAGTGATTTCCTAAATAATTGTAGGGTTTACCTATCATTCTTTAGTTCAAATATATCTTACTAAGGTGATTAAAGTGCTTGTTATTTGCCCTTCAATTGACCTCACCGAAAAAAAATCGTCAATGTAGTTAAGCAGCGTAATGCTTCGTGGATAAAGCCAAGATGATCAAGATTTCAATGGCCTATATCATGCACTCCACAGAGTGCAGGAGAACTGACATAGATGGAAGCAATACTGAGTAGGTACACTGTTGGTCCTTATCAAAAAAAGCAAATTGCTTCTCGTGGTTCTTGCAAACTATATGGAGAAAAAAACACAAGACAGATCAAAATAGCTGCATGCCAATTTCCAGAGGCTATGTTGAAGTGTTCCAGTGAAGGCACTACATTTAGGACAAAGGCTGCAATGAAGATACTGCCTGATTAAATTTAAATAGTCTATAATCATACTCCAAAGTCCATCTGACTTCTGCACAGGTTAAACTGGTGAATGACATGGAGATAAAACAGCTATCACCACCCCTGCTGCTCCTCTTAAGTCTTTTAAGATGGCATTAATCTCTGGAATTTTCAGGAATGCAGTATTGTTTCTAATATACAATCTTGGAAAGGAGAGGAAGTTTCAGGGACTTCAAGTCAGCACTTCCTACCATAATCACTTTCAACCTATGGGCCAGGGAGTTGATGTGGGGATTCTTCCAGTTTCCGAGTATATCTATTCTAATTATACTTTTAAGGACTAAGAAAATAACCACAAAGTTAGTCTAACCAAGTCGGTTGACTGTGGATCATAACTGAACCTATATTCTACCTATCACCTACCCACTGTGAGCTCCCACTTTGATTGGTGGGTCACAGTGGCATTTGGGTCCCAAGAATTAGTTTCATTATTCTTATTTTCTAGGTATTTCCCAGAATGTAATCACTCTAGCAAATGCCCATGTGCCCCTTTGACAAAGCTTAGAGGAAGTTTTATAGTATATGCTTGGAGAAAGCAAGAACCTCTGAAACTGTAAGTAAACTTAGGTCTGGAAACCAGGTAAGTAACTATGACTCTCTACTGTGAAATAACCTAAAAGTTCTTCCTTTAGTAAACATTTATACAATGGAATACTATTCAGTAATTGAAAGGAATGAACTACTGGTACACACAAGAACATGATTTAGTCTTAAATGCATTGCTAAATGCAGCAGTGCCCTAAGCTATATGAGGTTCAGAGCAAAATTTTTCATGGAGCCTTTGTATATATGGGAGCTCTGGTGGTGTAATGCCTAAGGCATTTGACTGCTAATCAGAAGTCTGGAGGTTCAAACCCATCAGCCACTCCTCACAAGGAAGGTTGGACAATCTATTTCCCTAGTGATACCATCTCGGAAACCCAGGAAGGGTCGTCATGAGTTGGATCTGACTCAACAGCAGTGAGTTTGCTTTTCTTTTTGGTTTGTGTATATAGTCAATATGAATCACCCAAAATACCAAATCAGCCCCTTTCTGGTGGCCCAGCCTCATATAATCCCAATAAAGAAGGTGTGCTAGAAAATGAGAGAAATCTAGGCAGGCCACTTTTATAATCTGAGCCAGCCATGGGCTCCAGGAATCTCACAGACATCAGTTCCAGAACTCTTTGAGGCATCTAGTAGACCCCACACATAAGGGGTCAGAAAGTACCCCAAAGGGGAGAAACAAGAATAGAAGTCTTTTTTATGGACTCCAAATGCCCTGCACGAATGACCCTGCTACCACCAGCCAGTCCCATGCACTAGCAGGGAACTTGGAAAATTTTGAAGAAAGCACTTCAAAGACTGATACTCTGCTGAGTCACAGGCCCTGGGGCAAAGATCTGCAAGCACAAGTCTTATTTTTAAAAGTCAGATCAAAAGTCTATATGTAGTATGATTCCATCAGTGTGACATCCTGGAAAAGGCAAAACTATAGGCCCAAAAAGATGAGTGGTTGCCAAATCTGGGGATAGGAAGAAAGGCTAACTACCAACAGGCATGAGGGAATTTTTTAAGATAGTAAGACAGTTCTACATATTGATTATGGTGCTATTTCCACAACTTTATGCATTTGTCAGAACTCAGAAATGTACTCTACATATTAATGAATAAAATGTTACTATATATGGATAAAGGAGTTGTGTGGCACAGTGCCTAAGGCATCTGACCGCTAACTGAAAGGTTGGTTGGTGGTTCAAACCCACCAGCCACTCCATGGAAGCAAGACTGGGCAATCTACTTCAGTAAAGATTTACCGCCTGGGAAATCCAATGGGGGTTGCTATGAGTCAGAATTTGACTCAATGGCAATGGGTTTGGTTTTTTTTTTTTGGGGGGGAGGGGTGTTGGTATGTGGATGACATCTAATAAATCTAACTTAAAATTAAATAAGATAAAATAAACCAATGTCTCTGTTTCTATCTAAGGTCTTTGATGCTCCATATGCCTGCAAAGGACTTCTAATATCTGTACCTTCTTCCCATCAAAGTCTCAGCTTAAACATCATAACAGAATTCATGTTCTATATTCCTCCTCTCAGAACATGGCCTTCCACAGTAATTACAGCTTCCACCCCCATAATTTTCCTGTACCTTTGAAGCCTAGCACAACTGCAGGGGCAAATAAAAACCTGTAGGAGGTTCAGTCATGTGGAACATATAAAACAATGTGAACAGACACTAGGCAACAGACTTTGCTCCTAATATGTTCAAACAATCCAAACTTTTTCCTGGTTCATTAAAAGTCAATTGCAGCCTGATAATACAAGTTTCCAACCTAACCCCTAAATATTAGTTCAAATGGTTATATGTCAAGAAAAAAAAAAATATGATGATTCAGATGATGAAGATCAATGTTCCTGACTGGAGATGATTTTTGCCGCCAGCGCACATTTGGCTGACATACTGGTTTGCCACAACTGCGAAAGTGTCACTGTCTTCTCGTATATTGAGACCAAGAATGCAGCTAAACATCCTACAATGTACAGGACAGTCCCCCAAAAAATCAACAAAGAATTATTTGACCCAAAGTGTCAGTGTTGCTGACATTGAAGAACATCAATCTGGACCTTAACACAATGATAAGAAACAAAAGATTAGTGTTCTGCCTCAGGAGCATTTTGTGGTCTTCTCGTAAAACTCAAGTCTTGCCCTATTAATAAGTTCAAGGAACTCACTCACTCTCATATTCATTCTTTGGAATATTCTGCCTTTAATTTATGGTGCTACAGCTTTTGAAAACAATTCTTGAATACTGTGGCATAATTCTCAACATTCTTATTCTACCATGTTGTTCTCTGTTGTTTGTATGTTATCTACATAAGCAGGGTACTGTGCTGTGGTCCTCTATTTGCTAGTTGGCAGCACTTACACACCCACCACCTGTTTCCTTTCATGTTGTCAGCCTTCCATATGTCCTTGCTGACATTGGCAAACGGAGCCTATTTTAGGTCCCTAGAATCTGAATGAGAATGCTGTCACTTTAAAATCCAAAATGGCTGCCACTTGTAAAGATTCAAAATGGCTGCACCCTCAGTCACTTTAAATATCCACTGTTTTAAATGGCCACTGTTTGTAAACAATCAAAATGGCTGCACCCTCCAGATAGTCAAAAGTCCACAGCTCAGGTTGTTTCCCTCCTTGCTGTTTCTCTTCCTAGTCATAGGCCACCAGCACAGTCATCTTTGCAGCTCTTGGTGACCAGGGCTGATCTTTAGGTCAATTCTCAGGTCCCAACACCACTTGAAGATATTCAGGCTGTTGGTCCCATCAAAGTAGCTGACAGTCCACTGCTCTGACCTTCTCCATACTCACTGTTTTCATTCAGGCTTTTCCACTAATTGGTGCCTAATCCACTTCTGTGTACTTCCTTTCAAAGTTCAGAGCTCCAGGATTATCTCCTGTATCTCTGTCAATTGGTTTCTCTTTTCTTTGTTGCCTATTCCTCCATCTTACCGAAAGTCAACAATAAACATTTATTATCTCATCATTTTTGTGGGGTGGCTTGGCTGAGTGCATCTGGTTCAGAACTCTCATGAGGTTGCCATCAAGCTTTTGGCCAGGGCTGTGGGTTTACCTGAAGCTTATACAGGGTACCGCAAAGGTGGATGGGGCACAGTGACACACTAGGAAGGGATTCTGTTTCCAAACTCGCTGATGTGTTATTGGCAGGTCCCAGATCCTCACTAGCTTATGGCCAGAATCATCAGTCCCTTCCCATATTATTTCTCCATACAACAGCTCATAAAAAGACAGCTGATTTTACTCAGAGAAAGCTAGAAAGAGAATAAGAATTGAAAACAAGACAAAAGAAAAATCATTTTGCAATCCAATATCAGAAGTGACATCCCATCACGTCTGTTGGTTCTACTTAATAGAAACAAGTCAGTAAAGCCAGCCCACTTCAAGAACATGAACACTAAGAAAGGGAGGTCATTGGGAACCATCTTAGAAGCTGCCAACCATAATGTTCAATAGAACAGATTTGTATTCAAATGATGTAATTTAGATAAAAAGAAAGAAAGAAAAGTACAATTATTATATCTATCCTAGGGGAAAGAATATACCAAAATGTTTAGTTGTGATGGGTCTCTCCTCATCCAGGGCCAAGAAGAATGAAGAAACCAAAATTCATGGAAACAATCAGTCCTAGCGACTGGTACACCATCTGATCTGCAGCCTATACAACTATGAGACCAGAAGAAATAGATGGTGCTCAGCTACTATTGTCAACCACTTGGAAGAGGATCTTTGTAGGAGATCCTGGATAGACAGGGGGAACAATGTGGAACAAAACTCAAAATCATTTGGAGGAAAAAAAAGTGGGGAACAGGTTTACTGGCCCAATGGAGCTTGGTGGAACCACTGAGACTATGGCCCCTAGCTGTCCTTCAGGTCTGGAATTGAACACACACCTATAGCTTCCAGCCAAGCAGTAGAGAGGCATACTAGTTGAGCATTTATCTGAGGTAGATACACTCCTTGGAGAGAACAAGTAAGAGAGAAAGAAAGGTTGCTCAGGCACAGGGAGACAGCTCAGGGGGTAGGAGTGCATGGGGGGTTGGTCACAGGAAAGCAGTACCTATCAGGAGGAAGTGGGAGAGGAGATGCTGCATTGTGCTAAATAGTGGTCAATGTCATGAGACAAAGTGTATGTGAACTGCTGTATGGAAAGTGTATTTGCTCTGTAAATTTTCACCAAATCACAATAAAAATAAAAGTAAAAATAAAAAATAACAACAACAAAAAAAAAATGTTTAGTTGTGACTAAATTTTAGTAATAGAATTACAGGTAATGTTTTCTACATTTCCTATAATGCCAGGTTTTAATTAAAATGTAAATATTTTATTTATAAAAAGAAATAACATCTTTAAAAAAAATGCTATGAAATGTAAAAAGAATTTGAGATACTCTTTCAACTTAGCACTGTTTTATCAAGATAAAATATCAAACTTTTTTGACAAGTGTCCTGTATCCTTTCTTTTATGAAGGCTTTTTTGACATCCTTACTATCCTCTCCCCACTACAACCCTCCAGTAGAAATAGCCACTAAAATAACTACTGTCTCTTTTGAAATCACGTGTCTTTTACATATATATTATTGTATGTACTCATTTAACTTTCTGTTTCCCATTATCTGACTATGAACTATGATACTGGAAATCAGTATACTCCTAGTCTCTACCACATTGCTTTGCTACACAGTAGATGCATAAAGTATAACCAATGATTAATGCATGTACATATAGAAAATAGCTAAGAACTGCTGACAATTAGGAAATCCTGAGTCTGTCGGGAAAGGAAAGATTTAACCTCCTGCCTTCTCATCCATTGACTTATCAACACATTTATGTACTTTTGTGCATAGAGATTTCCTGTGGGAGATTGACCTACACTCTTCTGGTTAAGCTCTACTAACCAAAAACAAACCACAGGCAGGGAGCTTCATAAAAGGCCCTAACCTACCATGCTGAGAGACTGCAGGCTCCAACCACGTGGATACCTCTTCTCTTCACTGGCCCTTCAGCCATGCGAGTCCATTTGCTTCTCTTCACTCTCCTCCTTTTCATGACTTTCTTACCCTCAGGTAAGGTAAAGGTTGATTATGGAGGGTCTCCTATTTAGAAGGCTACCCAGCAGGTCAGAAAATCTCCTGGAATCAATATTCTAAGTTTAGATACCCAATATCAACAACTTCACTAGGATTATAATGGGACAGAATAGGGAAAAAGATCATGTTCTCCCAGAATTCCTTTGTTATTACTCAAACTATCTACTGTGGTCACATTCTCCTTTATCGTCATTTTGCACCTTTGGATGTCTTCATGAGACATGGTAGTTTCTTTGCAGGTAGATCTGACAGTATGAAATAGCAGCAGCATCATTATATCCATTAGGTCAGAAGAAGAAATGGACAGAATCCTATCAGCAGGACCTAGGGCTAGATGAGAAAGATAGTGTCTTGGGGAAGCCAATAATCTAGGCAGCTGGTGTCTAAAGATATCCAGAGTTTGGCACTGAGGAATAATACACTCATTATTGTAGAAGTATGTCCATAATTGTGAAAGTAGTATGAACATACACTTTTTGCCTAAACCAGTCACTTTTAGAAATGAAAAGGAGCATTAATATAACTGCACCAGGAAAACAGGCATACACTTGAACTGTCCCAGATAAAGTGTCCATTGGGTCACCCTATATAAAGGCCATAGACCAGAAAGAGGACTCCAGTTCCCAGCGAGGAATTACTGAGAAAATCAGATGCTGTTCCACATTCTAGAAAGAGTTTCTTATTTAAATAACAGTCATGCAGAATAGTTACCAAACATAAATATGTTTGTTGTTATCGTTTGCCGTCGAGTCGGCTCCGACTCATGGCGACCCAGTTAGGTGAAACACACTTTGGAATACTAATGCAGGAGCTCTAAAGGAAGAAAATTATTAGAGTTGGAAAATGGAGAAAATAATACAAAAGATAATACTGCAAGATCACAAACAGTGATCAGAGGGTCATTATGCGTTCTCAGGTTCAAACTCATCATTTTCATAAGAGATGACTGAGCTCATAGAAACACCTCATAATTCTATAATTTAAGAAGCCATGCATATATCTGGAAATAACAACGTTAGGGTTTCAGGGTCTGACTATCAAATACATAAAAAGAGAATCTAAATAGTTTGTGGGTAATGGAAGTCTTGTTGATATCCATGCAGCCAAGCATATTTGTTGTTGTTGTTGTTATCTGCCGTCAAGTTGGACCCAATTCATAGCGACTCCTTCTTCGGTTTCCGAGGCAGTATCACTACAGAAGTAGATTGCCCCATCTTCCTTCCAAGGCCAAGCATATTAAGGAGATACATATTAGACATAATAATCTTCATTTTTGTACGCTTGGACCCGGAAATTTTACTTTAGGGAAATATATATATATATATATATGGAGCTCTGGTAGCATAGTGGCTAAGGCACTTGACTGCTAACCAGAAGGCTGGCAGTTCAAACCCACCAGCCACTCCTCGGAAGGAAGATGGGGCAATCTACTTCCACAGTGATACTGCCTCAGAAACCCAAGGAGGGGTCACTATGAGCCGGGTCCAACTCAACGGCACATAACAACATATATATCTGACATATGGACAATAATCAATAATCATCATAGCATTGTCAATAAGAGCAAATAAAGAAATAATGGACTACCTACACACAATAAAATATGAGTGATTGTAAGAGAGAACAATTCAATTAGGCAAAAAGAAATGTATTAAGTATAAGAACTAGAAATGAAAGGCTTTCAACTGTTCTTATTTGTGTTGATGTAAGAAGAATGAAATACTTTCGTGCAGCTTTGATGAAAATTTCATTTTTGCTGGTATTGGCTATTATAAATAATGCTACTATGAAAATTCTGTCACGTATATCCTGGTTCCTTAAGGCATTGTTTCTGGAATGTAATTAGTTCATCTGATGTGAATTTTCAGCTTTACTAAGTTAGATCAGACTGTTTTCAATAGTTGTGATATACAAGTTTCGAATCACACCAACAGAGTTTGAGAATGATAGGGATAAAAAAAATATGTAAAATTAAAACACTTAAGAACAAAAGCAAATTTTGAAGAGAGGTAAAATGGTTATTACAAAGATCTAAAGTCATTGTGTTATATAAGAAAGCAAATGTTTCAACTAATTTTAGACTTTGATATGTTGGGAATATATATTTTAATTCTTGAAAACCACTGAAATAATAGGAGCAGGAGGTTTACTTTCTCAACTAACAGAAAGAAAAAAATGAGATGTTTAAAAATGACCAAGGGAAAAAGGAGAAGAAAAAAGTGAAACGAAGACTAGGTAAGGCAAGTAGGAAACAAAATGTTGTTGTTGTGTGCTTTTGAGTCAATTCTGACTCATAGTGAGCCGACAGGACATACTAGAACTGCTCCAGTGTTTCCTAGGCTGAAATCTTTACAACAGCAGATCACTGGGTCTTTTCTCCCACAAAGCAGCTGATGGATTCTAACTGCTGAGTTTCAATTAGCAGTTAAATACTTAACCATTGTGCCACTAGGGCTCCTTAGAAAAGAAAATAAGGTGATAGAATTAAACTTAAATACAGTAACAGCTATATTAATTGTAATTAGATTAATTATTAAAAGAAAAATTGCCAGAACTTATTTTTAAAATTTTAAAATGAAACAAATCAACCCAACTATACTGTACAAGTAACACAACTAAAATGTCAGCATTTATTAAGTTTGAATGTAAAATGATGAAAAAGATATTCCATGGATGAATTAACCAGCAAAGAAGAGTCTTTAAGGGGAAAAATTCCTGTAAATAAAGAAGGCCATTTCAAATTGTTCAAAATTCAACTCAATAAAAAATATGCAAAAATTTTATGTTGATATGCACCAAATAGTAGAGTCTCATAAGTCAATGAATAAGGAAGACAGAAGATTTGATACAATTGAATTATGATGTTTGTGAAGAATACTGAATATACTATGGACTACCAGAAAGGAGCTCTGGTAGCACAGTACCTAAGGCATCTGACTGCTAACCAGAAGGTTAATGGTTCAAACCCACCAGCCACTCCATGGAAGCAAGACTGGCCAATATACTTCTGCAAAGATTTACCATCATGGAAACCCAGTGGGGGTCGCTATGAGTCAGAATTGATTCAACAACTGTGTTTGTTTTTTCTTTTTTTTAATGAACTATCAGAAGAACAAACAAGTCTGTCTTTCAAGACATACAGTCAGAATTCTCCTTAGAAATGAGACTTAGAGACTTCATCTCTTGTACTTTTGTCATGTTATCAATAGAGACCAGTCCCTGGAGATATATCATGCCTGGTAAGTAGAGGGTCAGTGAAAAAGAGGAAGACTCCCAATAAGATGTGTTGGCACAGTGGTTGCAACCATGGGCCAAAGTATAGTAATGATTGTGAGAATGGCACAGGACTGGGCAGTGTTTCATTCTGTTATACATAGAACCATTATGAGTCAGAACCAACTCAACAGCACCTAACAACAAAAACAACAAACCTAGGCCAAGACATAAAATTATAGAACTCAAAGAGAAATTGAAAATCTATCCCATTAAACTGAGATATTTAATATATTCCTCTCACTAATTAAACCACAACAAGATACCATTTCATTTCCACTAGGATGACTACCACTCCTCAGAAGGAAGGTTGGGCAATCCTACTTACGTAGTGACACTGCCTGGGAAACCCAAGGAGGGGTCGCTATGAGTCGGGGTCGACTTGATGGCAAACAACAACAACAACAACAGGATGACTAAGATAAAATCCACCAGAGTGGCTAATATATCAAATGTTGGCAAGAGTGTGGGAAAATTGGAGCCCTTATCCATTCCTCACAGCAATGCAAGATGGAACAGCATTTGTGGAAAACAGTGTGGAGGCTCTCAGGAAACTAAAAATAGAACTACCATATGATCCAATAATTCCACTACTAGATATATATCCTAAAGACTCTAACAAAGACTTGTATACCAATGTTCATTACAGCAATATTCACAACAGCCAAAACGTGTAAACAACCTAAACGCCCATCAATAGATGAATACATACTGCTCAACCAGTAGAAGAAAAATCTTGATACATGCTACAATATGAATAAAGTCAAAAGACATTACACTGAGTGAAATAAGTCAATCAAAAGGAAAATATTGTATGAGCTCACTTACCTAAAAAGACAAGAAAAGACAAACACACATAGACAAAGTTTATTAGTCAATGATAATTGAAGTATCACATTGATTAAGGGTAGGGTTGTACAGTTGAGTAGTATTATTGTTGTTCAATAAGTTGTACACCTGTAAAAAATTGAATTAGCAAAAGTTGTGTGATAGACATATTTACAACAAAGGCAAAAAAAATAAAAATAAAAAAGAGTGCCTGCTGTAGGTACGACCAAAAACCTTCATTTAGTTTCTTAGTCACCCTCAGGGATCCAGGTGAAGAGAAGGAACCCAGGCCACACCCCAGAGCGGCAAGGTGGGAAAGTGGGAGAAAGGAGAGGAAAAGACCTGGGGACCGGGACAGAGTGAGGAGTCAGCCACAGGCATCCAAGTAAGGGTGGTTGGAGAGGTTTCCAACAGCTAAGGAAGACAAACTTGTCTGTTGGTTTGTCCTGCTGTGGTGACGTTTTGCTGTGAGTCTTGAGGCTGTGCCACTAGTGTTTCAAACCCAGCAGGGTGCACGTTGTGTACAGGTGTCAGCCCGGCTTGCAGACTGAGACAGACTAGGAAGAAGGAAGAAGCCATCCACTTTTCAAAAGAATTGGCCAGGGAGAACCTTATGAATAGCAAAGAAACACTGTCTGATACATTACTGCACAACTTTATGAATAGTTCGGTAACATTGTCCAATACAAAGGAGGAGGATGAGTCACTTAGGTTATAAGACTCAAAATAGGACTGAGAAAGAGCTGTATCATCAGAGTAAAACCAGCCTTACTCATATGGATAAGGTAAAGCTTTCGAAGCCTCCATTTCCTGATGTGTCATCACTCAAACTGAGGAATAGTTTAGCTTAACTAGCAAAAAAAAACAAAAAAAAGTTTAGCTTAACAAGTAAATGAGCATTATTATCATTTAAGAATTATCTATATGGGAGGGCGGGGCAAGATGGCGGACAGGCAGAAGGATTGCACAGA
>NW_006921640.1:392173-395552 GCF_000298275.1 Orycteropus afer afer
CAAAGTATATGTGAACTGCTGTATGAAAAGTGAATTTGCTCTGTAAATCTTCACCCAAATCCTAATAAAAAAAAAAAGAATTATCTATATGGGATGAAATTGACAGCTGCAGCTTGAAAGATTATATAGGAACCTTAGGGAGCCTTGAATTTATGTTAACAGAGGAAGAGACAACTCAG
Organism: Orycteropus afer afer; assembly: GCF_000298275.1. Lineage (NCBI taxonomy): Eukaryota > Metazoa > Chordata > Mammalia > Tubulidentata > Orycteropodidae > Orycteropus > Orycteropus afer. Next base: position 392,353 of record NW_006921640.1, read on the forward strand.
AAAAGGAGGATGAGAATGGTTGCACAACTGAAGAATGTGATCAATGTCACTGAATGATACATGTAGGCACTGTTGAATTAGTGTGTGTTTTGCTGTGCATATTCTCAACAAAAACAATATTAATCGTTATTATATTTTTATTTTTGCAGTGTTCCTTCCCCTTCCCTCCCACCCCTAGTAACCAACTAAGAAAGTTTTCTTCCATATATAAACTTTTCCCTGACTTTTTTCAATAATGAACTAATACAATATTTGTCCTTCTGTGACTGACTTATTTCACTCAGCATAATGTCCCCCAAGTTCATCCATGTTGTATGGTGAAATAAAATATGTTCCATTTGGCTTTTCCATTGTTTGTCATTTTATTTTGAAGTTACAGCCTGAATCATCAGATTTACCAATAGAGCATTTCCTATTAAACTAACTTTGCTAAAATTTACATAATCTAGAGCTCTGGTAGCATAGTGGCTAAAGCACTTGACTGCTAACCAGAAGGCTGGGGGTTCAAACCCACCAGCCACTCCTCAGAAGGAAGGTTGGGCAATCCTACTTCCATAGTGATACTGCCTCGGAAACCCAAGGAGGGGTCGCTATGAGTTGGGGCCGACTCGACGGCACATAACAACAACAACAACAACAACAACAGAGGAAATAATGGCCTAGATGCAATGACAAGTTCTTAACTTTCTAATACCCTTTAAGATTCAAACTGAAAGAATCAGGTAGGATGCCCATACATTTACTTTTTATTCTAAGATACTCTATGACCATTAAGAGAAAAAGGAACTTCTGCTTCTTTCTGAGCTGATTGTAACATGAAGAAATTGAAAGACTAAAATATTAACATAGGTACTCTACACTGAGTACTCACAAAATCATTTATCATGAAACCTTCACCTTACCCTTTTACCTAAAGGGAGATAGGGAAAGAAGGAAGAGAAAAATGTAAAACACTAAGCATTTTTAAAGAATTATCATCAGATCCTTAAAGGAACAGAGGTAAGGCAATCGTAATTGTAAAGCTTACGATTAATCCTTGTATCATCTCATTTCTTATAGAAATATTTCTTTTCCAATGATACATCCATACAGGTCTTCTTTCCGTTCTTCACATAACCAAGTAAGGGACTTTACTCATGCCCTTCTGCATGCTTAATGTTTTAACCCAAAGATTTGATGTTCATCACTCTCATTGTTCAGACCTCAGCTCAAATGCTGCATCCTTAAAACGTCTTCCTCTGTCTATCTTATCAACTCCACTGTCTGCACTTTATCTTGTCCATCATTATATTATTTTTTTCTAAGCACTTACCGATTTCTGAAATTATCTTATCAATTTATTTTTGGTAGTCATATTTTCTTCACTGTGTATAAGTTTTGTTAGAATAATAAACATTTATGTGATTTTTACTGTTGTATTACTAGTACAAAGGAAAGTATGTGGTAAAAAGAAGACAGAAGAAATATTTGTTGGGGACTTCCGGTAAGATGGAAGAATAGGCAGACAAGCGACACAGACCCTCTTCAACAAAGAAAAGAAAAACCAATTGACGGAGATACAGAAGATAATCCTGGAGCCCTGAGCTTTGAAAGGAACTGTAAAGAAGTGGATTAGGCACCAACTAGTGGAAAACTCTGAATAAAAACAGTGAGTACAGAGAAGGACAGAGCTGCAGAATGTCAGCTACTCTGATGGGACCAACAGCCTGAATATTTCCAAGTGGTGTTGGGACCTAAGAATTGACCTAAAAATCAACCTGGTCACCAAGGACTGCAGGGACAACTGCACTCGTGGCCTATAACTAGGAAGGGAAACAGCAAGGAGAAAGACAACCTGAGCTGTTCATTTTCCGCTGTTCAGAGGGCACAGCCATTTTGATTGTTTACATGTGGCAGCCATTTTGGATATTTAAAATGACCCAGGGAGCAACCATTTTGAATGTTTACAAGTGGTGGCCATTTTGGATATTTAAAGTGACTGAGGGCACAAAACCATTTTGAATCTTTACAAGTGGCAACCATTTTGGATTTTAAAGTAATAGCATTCTCATTCAGAGTCCAGGGATCTAAGAATAGGTTCTGTTTGTCATGGTCAGCAGGGACATATGAGAGGCTGACAACAGGAAAGGAGACAGATGGTGAGTGCATAAGTGCTGTCAACTAGCAAATAGAGGAGCACAGTGCTTTACCCGCATAGATAAAAAGAAAACAAAAATCGTGGGCAAGTCACTCCAACATACAATTACCAATTAAATATAAACACAAAAATGTCACAATGCCTTGGAGACAACAAAGCATCATAGTCCACATAAAGAAGCAAGATAAAGCAAGAGAAACAGGGACCAGAACACAGACTCAAAATACATCCCTGAGGAAGATGCAGCAATGGAACTCCCTATTTATATTTAGGTATCTTCAATGAATTGAGAGACAGATCAAGGAAAACACAGAGAAAATCCTAGACAATTTCAAAAAACAATACAAGAATAAAATGACAAAATAAATGAAAAATTAGAAATGATACAAAATCTACACACAGAAATCCAGAAGATTAATACTAAATTTTCAGAAATAGATAAGACATTGAATGGGAAAAGGAGCACAATTGAATCAATAGAAGACAGAATTAGGGAGATTGAAGGCAAATACCTGAACACTTCTTTGGAAAGGGATCAATCAGAAAAAAGATCAAAACAAAATGAAGAAAGCCTAAGGTTCATGTGGGATACCATCAAAAGGAATAACTTACATGTAATCAGAATTCCAGAACAGGAAAAGACAAATAAAACCACAGAGACTGTTGTCAAAGATTTGTTAGAAGAGAATTTTCCTGGTATGATGAAAGATGAGAATATATCCATTCAGGAAGTCCAATGAACCCCAAACAGGATAGACCCCAGAAAAAAATCACCAAGCCCTATCATTATCAAACTTACCAAAACCAAAGACAAAGAAAGAATCATGAGACAGTATAGGAAAAAGGAAAAGTTACCTATAAACAACCTATAAGACTAAGCTCGGATTTCTTGGCAGAAGCCATGCAGGTGAAAAGACAGTGGGATGGTATATATAAAATACTGAAAGAGAAAAATTTCCAACCAAGAGTTATATACCCAGCAAAATTGTCCCTCAAATATGATGGTGAAATTAGGACATTTTCAGATAAGCAGAAATTAAGGAAATTTGTTAAAACCAGACCA
>NW_006921640.1:396407-426780 GCF_000298275.1 Orycteropus afer afer
GTCACTTTAGTTTTGTGTATTTCACTGTACATAAATTATATTTCAATAAAATGCATTTTTTGAAAAAAGAAAGAAATATTTGTTAAAGGTACATATAAAGGATTAAAGTAATGAAAGAATAAATAATGATTTAGGACATATATTTTGTCTGGTCCTTTGTTACTTCAAGGAGCTCTGGTAGTGCTGCGGTTAAAGTATTGAGTTGCTAACCAAAAGTGAGTGGTTTCAAGCCACTGGGCACTCCATGGGAGGAAAATTAGGCAGTCTGCTTCCATAAAGATTTACAGCCTTCGAAACTCTATGGGGTAATTCTACTCTGTCCTATACTGTTGCTATGAGTCGGAATCAACTCAGTGACAATGGGTTTGGTATTTTTGTTGTTGTTTTGTAATTTCATTTTGATATTTACTCAAGCTCTTTTTGAAGTCTTAATTAGCAATTTTGAGAATTTATAAGGACAGAGGGATTGTTACCTACCACTTGATCTATTGGGTTAACAGGAAAGAGAGTGAACGTGGGGGGTCAAAGTGATAGTGCACTTGAATAGTTCCTGTGTCCAGTTTCCAGAAATGCTCCACCTAGAAATGCTTATGTCTGAAGTCTCTGTTCTCACACTTAAGAGTATTAATGATTTTACCATCTATTCATGGACTAATTGCCTCACCGATTCTCTCCAACAGTAAGAAGTGGTATGGGTGCTGCTGAAACCCATTGTCTCAATCTGTCTGGCACTTGTAGAAGAGACATCTGCAGAACAGTTGAGGATGAAATTGGTGCGTGCCGAAGAAGGTGGAAATGCTGTAGAATCTGGTGGATTCTATTACCAGTTCCAACGCCGGTTATCATCTCAGACTATCAAGAACCACTTAAGCATAAATTGAAATGAAACTAGGAAAAGTATCAACAGGAAAGTTTTTTGCATCTAAGAGCATCAAAATATACTTATTATTGCTATAACTAATTTCTCTTTCCCCCTGACAATAAAAAATTATTAGCTTCAAGTCTACCCAGCTATTTCCTGAATACTGTTAAAAATGAAAGCATCTATTTATGCAAAAAGGATATTTTTTTTTATTTTGATTTAGGTGTAAGTTTCCAGAAAGGGTATTTTTAATTATCAGAGAATAACTAAAGATAACAAAGAAAATTATGAAGATAAGTATACAATGATGCAAAACATAATTAGATACACAGAGAGAACAAGGAAAAACAGAAGCATAATCTAGTGGAAATATGGAGGAATGTGGAGAGAGATCTATAGATGAGGAAATTGGAGACAACTGGAATAAGGGCAAGAGGAAATAATTCAAGATAATACTTCAAGATTTTAACTACATTGCAGATAGTTGGAAAGAGATGAAAATCAAAAAGGGAGAGATTGAAGATAAAAGTAATCTCCCCAATTAGCCAAAATTTTTTACATATTTAAATAGTTAAAATCTTTTTAATTTTTAGAGATTATTTTATCCCTATAAACACTGTGATCCTTTAAAGAGCTTCAATATTTTACTCCTCTAGACAAATAATTTCCCCTCATAAGACCTAAATATTTTACTGTTAAAATGTCATGACTTCTTTCAAGTGCTTGCTACCACTCCAAAATCAATCTCACTGCCGTTGAGTCAATTGGAACTTATAATGACCCCTCCTTGGGTTTCTCAGGTGGCATCTCTACGAAAGTACATTGCCCAATCTTTCCTTTGCAAATACCCATTTTGATGCATAATAACATCTGACTATAAGTTCATCTTTCTCCCTAGAGACTATGTCTTCCTTTCCCGAAAATTACAGACCTCAGCTCTGCCACAGATGTCAAAGCAGTTTTCAGAAGGGGCCTTATTTTTACTTGTATGTAAAGTCAAGTCTATAATCTTGATGATTAAGAAAATGTGGCTTGGTGAAAATAATTCCTGTATTACAAGTCTAATGAATTTTATTTTCTAATTTTCAGAGTGATGACATTTTCTACAATAATTTGGTATAGCCTTGACCAGATTCAGGGCAAATTTGACCTAAACACACACACACACACACACACACACAGCGAGAGGGGGAAAAAAAAAAAACTTCATCGAGTAATTCTACTTAACAGGTTCAGATCTATTTTTATTTTACCGTAAAAAAATTATGACCTGAATGTAAAACCTTAAATATCCTATTTCAGTGACATACTCTGTATCATCTTGAATCTCTGGAAAGGTAAGAAGTTTAAATGTGTTGTTTAACATGATTCATTAAACATTGCAACAAAATAGCTTAATCCTCTTCCAATTATCTTAATGAACATGTGTTCTGAAATTCAAGGAACTCTGTAACTCAGTTTAAGTCAAATATTTTTCCAATTATTGTTCTAACAGTTTCCTTCTACCACTGGAGAGTACGTTGCCATTTAATTGTCAAAGATTCACTTCCCTAACAAGCCGGTTTTTTAGCATGAGTGTAGCACTGGCAAGTCAACAGTAGACACCACACCAGCACCTCTGTATCAGCCAGGGATCTGGGTGAACAATTTTAAAAATCTGGAAAAAGAATTGTCTGGAACTTGGATTAGTCAGAAGCTATGAAGATTTTAAGGAGATCTGGGGACACAATGCCTAAGGCATTTGTTAACCAGAGGGTTGGCAATTCAAACCCCTTCGCAGCTCCGTGGAACGAAGACGGAGCAATCTACTTCCGTGAAGATTTATAGCCTCAGAAACTCAAGGGGGGTCGCTGTGAATCTGAACCGACTGGATGACAGTGGGTTTTGTTGGGTTTTGGTATGAATTTGGGGGGCGGGGGGGTTTCCATTATTTTATTTTATTTTAGTACTTACTTGAGTTGATGACACACAGGAGTAGTACATTTGTAGAAACAAATGTTGTTGTTTTTTATTTTGGTTTGGTTGTTTGGTCAAATATGCTCCATACTCTGAACTGAGGATGGAAGAACAAATTTTGGCCATATCACCATTGCCATCAAGAAAAAATAAGCAGACTCCCTGGAGACAGGAAACATTATATAGTGGTGTGTTCCAAACAGCTAGAGGACCCAGTGTTATATCCTTAACAGTGTTTATTAGTTTTCTGCTGCTAACTAGAAATAACCTTTATACTCATGTCTGTCTCTCAACAAACATGTTTTAACTTATCATGTACAGTTAATAAAGGCTTCTATCCCTTGGCATTTTTGTCTTTTTAAATTATAATGTCCCTCTGACATTTGATTTATCTTTCCGGTTGCTTCATGTTGTTGTTGTGTGCCGTCAGTCGGCCCCAACTCATAGCGACGCTTCCTTGGGTTTCTGAAATAGTATCACTATGGAAGTAGATCGCCCCATCTTCCTTCTGAGGAGTGGCTAGTGGAATTGAACTGCCAGCCTTCTGGTTAGCAGCCAAGTGCTGTATGCACCATGCTGCGTTGCTGCATGGTCTACTATTGACCTAATAATTCAACATGTAGGCTTACTTTCCTAAGAGATTTTATGTGTATGTATGTTTTTGTGTGTGTATGTGTGTGCTTCTAACTCTTTTGTTCAGACCCTAATTACTAGGATAGAAATAACTGAACTAGAGAAGAATTTTATAAATATTCCGGTGATATTAGAACAATACTCTATGCAAGAAATTGTACCATTAGAGACCTCCAAATTAATGTGTCATCTCTTCCTTCTATAGTGCCATGAAAGTGAAAGGCTCGTGACTTCGTAACTCTGGATTAAAGTGAAGTTTACACTATTACTATTGAAACCTGTTTTGTTAATCTGTTGGCCCTGATATAAAAGCCTATTCATAAAATTAAAAATACAATCTAAATTCTCTACTCCAATGAGAGAAAAAGTCCAGTAGCTGGTTTGATGAATACCAGACTTAAGGGTTGGGTTATTCAAAGTTATTATTAAATATAATTTAATTATTACAGCAGCAGTATAAACTGTCAATGTTTTTATTATACTAATAAGCGCTCAAATTTTAAAAGACCCAACATATGGCCTTTAAAGATAGGATATCAAGACTATATATAATTACTGTCTTTGAAATGGCATATTTATAAACATATAGACAAAAAATAACCTGAGGTAGCTCACAAAGAGGAAATCTTCATTAAGTAAAATTATGAGGATTAAATTTTAGACCAAAAAGAAAAAGAAAATCCCCAATGACATCTTCTCAGCTTTTGAAAATGCAACAGAAATAAAGGAAAAAACATCCATAGCATGTAAGTCATAAAAGTGTTTAAATTCATTTAAATGCCAAGGAAGAGGGTAAAATATTCATTAGCTTCTGACTTCCATTAAGTAATTGGGAAAAATATAATATCTATAGTAAAAACTCAAAAATGAAACAAAATTTTTTTTAATTAATTAACAAAGGGAAATAGAAATGGAAATGGAATAATTAAGAGTAAACAATTGAAAGGAAGGCAAGGAAAGATAATAAATGAAAATATAAAGTAATAGAGTTGAAAATATGCAAGTATATTAAGCGACATTAAGAGCTCTGGTGGCACAGTGGTTAAAGCATCCAGCAGCTAACTAAAAGGTAGGTGACTTGAACCCATCAGCTGTTCTGTAGGAGAAAGGTGAGGCAGTCTGCTTCTGTAAAGATTTACAGCCTTGGAAACTGATTGGGGATCTCTATGAGTCAGAATCAACAAGATGACAGTGGATTTATTATATGTATCTATCACAGTTTATAAGGAGTCCAGGTAGCACAAAGTTTAGGGACACAGCTGCTAAGTGAACAATTGGTGGTTTGAATTCACCCAATAGCTCGAAAAGAGAAAGACTTGTCAATCTGCTCCTGTAAAGATTGCAGCCTAGAAAATTCTATGGGGCAGTTCTCTGTCACATGGATTTTCCATGAATCTAAATGTACTTTATGCTGTCTGACAGCAACCATAATTTAGTCATCCATTTACCGGTTGATGGATATTTGATTTGTTTCCAGTTGGGGCTATTATGAACCCACCTGCTATAAGCATAAATGTGCAGTCTTTGTGTGAGTATATATAGTTAGATTGGTGACAGCCAGAACTCTACAGGACTGTCTTGTTTTTCTAGGTCTCACAAGCTCTTCCCTTTGTGACAGTGTGTAGTCTTACCACTTTTCTATCACTTGTTTTAGTGGAAAATACTTGAGTTTTTTCTTCTCTGACAGGTTTCTGCATTACACAGTGCTGGCTTACATAGGTTTTGCTGTATATTCTCTGAGTTTGTAGGTTGTCTTTTCATTTTCTCAACAGTGCCTTTAGGAAAACTGAAGACTTTTTTTTTTTTTTATCACTTGTGCTTTTTGGGTCCTAAGAAACCTTAGGTCCTAAGAAAACTTTGCCTAATCCATGTGGGATCCTTAAAGCTAATTTTCTATGGTACAAGGAAAGGGTGAATGTCATTGTTTTGCACAGTTTTGTCTAATTGTTCCAACAGTATTTTTAAAAACACAATTATTTTAGCATGAGATTACCTTGGTATCATAATCAAATTTCTATTGACCATAATTGATGGGTCTTTTTCTGAACTCTGTCCCATTGCTTTATATATCTACCCTTACATCAGAAACTAGCCCTACTTACTATATATTTACAGTTGCAAGAGACAAAGAAAAAGATTACATAATGATAAAAGGGTCAATATTATTTATTAAGAATACGTACCACACATAAACATATATGTACCAAACAACAGAGCCCCAAAAATACATGAAGCAAAATCTGGTTGAACTGAAGGGAAAATACACAGTTCAACAGAAATAGCTTAGGCTTCAACACCTTATTCTCAGAAATGGAGAGGGAAACTAGACAAATGGTAGACAAGGAAATACAGATAAAGATAAACAAGGAAATACAAGACTTGAACAATGCTATCAACTAACAAAACCCAACAGACTTATATAGAATATTTCACTAAACAACAACAAAGTACACATTCTTCTCAAGTGCACATGTTAGGACACAAAACAAGTCTCAATAATTTTAAAAAATATTTGTATAATACAAAGTATGCTCTCCAGCCACAATCGAATTAACCACAATGAAATGACCTGACCCCCTCAGGCCCAATATGACCCATTCTTTTGCTCCTTGCACATGGCAGCCCCACTTCCCCAGCTTTGGGTGGCAGCCTCATCCTCTTGGCACACATGAATGGCAGCCCCACACTCTAGAACTGAATTGGTGAAGATCTCTCACTTTGAAACATAAAAGGTCATGGCTCTACCTTTTAACAGGATTTCTGGAAAATTCATAAATATGTGGAAATTAAATAATACACTTTTAAACAACTAATATATCAAAGAATAAATCATAAGGGAAAATAGAAAATACTTTGAGATGAAAGAAAACTTAACTTGCCTAAACTTACGGAATGCAGGGAAAGTAGTGCTAAGCACAAAACTTCCAGCTCTAAATGCATACCCTAAAAAAAGAAGTAAAAATCTCAAATCAATAACTTAACTTTTCACTTTAAGGAACTAGGAAAATAAGAGCAAACTAAATCCAAAATTAAAAGAAAAAAGAAAATAATAAAGATTAGAGCAAACCCAAACCAAACATATTGCTGTCAAATTGACTCCAATTCAGTGATCCTACAGGACAGAGTGGAATTCCCGCATGTAAGTTTTACAAAGCTGTAATTTTTATGGAAGTAGATTGCCATATCTTTCTTCTGTGGAGAGGCTGTTGAGTTCAAACCACTGACCTTTTGATTAGCAGTTGAGTGCTTTAAACACTGTGCCATCAGGGCTTCTTAAAGATTAGAACAGAGATAAATGAAATAGATAGGAAAAAGCAGCAAAACAAAAAGTTGATTTTTTTTTTCAAAGATCAACAAAACTGACAAACCTTTATTAGACTAGCCAAGAGACAAAGACCTCAAGTTACTAAACTTAGAAATTAAAGGCAGGGACAGTATTACCACAGTTACAGAAATAAAAAGAGTTTTAAGAGAGTACAACGAGTACCAGCATGCCAACAAATTAGATAACTTAGATGAAAATTGAAAATTCTTAGAAATACACAAACTACCAACACATTTAAAAACAAGTGGGGGGAGTGCAGACTAATATTCATTATGAATTCCATCTTAGGTATCTAATGCTGCTATAACAAAAATACGAGTGGATAACTTTAACAAACAGAAGCTTACTTGCTCACAGTTTAGGAAGCTAGAAGTCCAAATTCACGGTGCTGGTTCTAAGGCAAGGCTTTCTCTCTCTATTGGCTCTGGGGAGAGGTCATTGTTCCTTGATTCTCCTGGTGATCTTTATGTGAATTTACATCTATCTTCTGCCATCTCTGCTTCCTTAATCTGCTCCTTTTTTTTTTTTTAAGAGCTCGTTTTACATTCAGCGTAACATGTACATTTAGTTTCATTCCCCATTTACCATGTCCAAACCCAACCCAGTATCCTCCCCTCCCTACCCTGTAATCTTCCCCCTGTGCCCCTCATATTTATGCACTCCTGTTTGTCCTGCATTTCCTCAATTTGAATGTCGGTCCTCTGGTGTCCCGGGGTCTATTGCTCTAAAGGATGTATTACCATAGAGTATGTGGGTGCATTAGGGAGCTCTGGTAACACAGTGCCTAAGGCACTTGACTGCTAACCAGAAGGCTGGTGGTTCAAACCCACCAGCCATTCCTCAGAAGGAAGTTTGGGCAATCTACTTCCTTAGTGATATCACCTCGGAAACCCAAGGAGGGGTCACTATGAGTCAGGTCTGACTCAACAGCACATAACAATAACAACACAATGTGGGTGCATCATCCTGAGTTGAGTGGTCTGCATATACATCTTGTTAACTATTGGGCTGAGAGCCATCCCCTGGGTGTGTGTTTTATTCCAGGCACAGAATGTATTCCAGGGCAATAGTATTGGGGGTCTCACCAGATTTCATCTGACCAGTAATTCTGGTCATTATTGAGTTGTGGATTTTGTTCCATGTCTTCCCTCCCACTCTATCCAGGATCTTCAGATTTGATCCTTTCCTGAGTGGTTGGCATTGGTAGCTGGGCACCATCTAGTTCTTCTAATCTGCTCCTTTTATATCTTGTGCAAGATTGACTCAAGATGCCCCCTATACTAATACTGTTTTATCAACATAAAAAAAAGACATTTCATTCACAACTGGGATTATAACCATAGCATAGAGATTAAAATTTACAACCTATATTTTGGAGGGACACTATTCAATGAACATTTTACACTTTGACCCCCCAAAATTTATATTCTTCCCACAAACAAAACACATTCACCCCATCACATCATCCCAAAAATCTTAAATCAACTCCAAGTCCAAAGTCTTGCCTTCTGAATCATTTAACTCAAAAATGGTATATTCCATCCTGGAGGAAAATTCCTCTTCATCTGTAAACCTGTGAAATCTAGAATACAAGTTGCATACTTACAAAGTCCACCACTCAGCTGTCAGTTTGTTGTAATGTGGTGAGTTACATGCTGCTGTGAGGCTGAAGGATATGGCACTGGTATTTTGAATACCAGCAGAGTCACCCATGGTGGACAGGTTTCAATGGAGCTTCCAGACTAAGACAGACTGGGAAGAAGGATGGGGCCATCCACTTCTGAAAAAGTTGGCCACTGAAAACCTTATGAATAACAGTGAAACACTGATAAATTACTGAAAAATTTTATGAAGAGCCATGAAACATTGTCTCATATAGTGCTGGAAGATGAGCCCCTCAGGTTGCAAGGCATGCAAGATACAATTAGAAAACGGCTGCCTCCTCAAAGTAGAGTCAACTTTAATGATGTAAAGTTTTTGAGACCTTCATTTGCTGATGGGGTACGTCTCAAAATGGGAAGAAACAGCTGCAAACATTCATTAGTAATCAGAGCATGGAATGTACAAAGTATGAATCTAGGAAAATTGGAAATTCTTGAAAATGAAATGGAGTGAATGAATATAGATATCCAGGGCATTATTGAGCTGAAATGGACTGGTTTTGGCCATTTTGAATCAGACAATCATATAGTCAACTATGCTGGGAATGTTAAATTGAAGAATGGCATTGTATTAATTGTCAAAAAGAATATTTCAAGATCTATCCTGAAGCACAATGCTGTCAGTGTTAGAATAGTGGCCATATGACTACAAGGAAGACCAGTTAATATGGCTATCATTCAAATTTACTCATCAACAATAAAAGAAAAAGAGGAAGAAATTGAAGATTTTTACCAACTTCTGCAGTCTGAAATTGACCAAACATGCAATCAAAATGTACTGATTGTACCGGTGATTGGAAACATAGTTGGAAACAAAGAAGAAGGATCAGTAGTTGGAAAATATGGCCTTGATGATAGAAATGATGCTAGATATAGCATGATAGAATTTTGCAAGACCAATGACTTACACTTTGCAAATATATTTTGTCAACAACATAAGCAGTGACTGTACACATGGACCTCATCAGATGAGATACACAGAAATCAAATAGACTGCATCTGTGGAAAGAGGCAAAGGAGAAGCTCAATATCATCAGTCAAAACTAGGCTAGGAGCTAACTGTGGGATAAACCATCAATTGCAAATATTCAAGTTGAAGCTGAAAAAATTTTTTAAAAGTCTGTGAGAGCCAAAATATGACCTTAAGTATATCCCAGATGAATACAATGAACATCTGAAAAGTAGATTTGACATATTAAACACCAGTGACTAAAGACCACATAAGTTATAGGATGACATTAAGAACATCATACATGAAGAAAGCAAAAGGTCATTAAAAAGACAGGAAAGGAAGAAAAGACCAAAATACATGTCAAAAGAGACTCTGAGACTTACTCTTGAGTGGAGAGTAAAGCAAATGGAAGAAAGAACAAGATAAAAATGCTTAACAGAAGGGTTCAAAGGGTGGCTTTTGAAGAAAAAGTAGTAGTATAATAAATTTTGCAAAGACCTAGAGTCAGAAAAGCAAAAGGGAAGATCATGCTTGGCATTTCTCAAGTGGAAAGAACTGAAGGAAAAATACAAGCCTCAAATTGCAATATTGAAGGATTCTATGGGCAAAATATTGAACAATGCAAGAAGCATCAAAAGAAGATGGAAGGAATACACAGAGTTGCAGTACCAAAAATAATTGATCAATGTTCAATCATTTCAAGTGTAGAATATGATCAAAAGCAAATGGTATTGAAGGAAGAAGGCTGAGCTGAAGGAATTGGTGAAAAACAAGGCCCCAGGAATTGACAGAATGCCCACTGAGATGTTTCAACAAATGGATGCAGCACTGGAGGCAATTGTACAACTATGCCAAGAAATTTGGAAGACAGCTACCTGGCAAACTGACTGGAAAAGATCCATATTTGTGCCCATTCCGAAGAAGGCTGATCCAACAGAATGTAGAAATTATCAAACAGTACCATTAATGTCACATGCAAGTCAAATTTTGCTGAAGATAATTCAAAAACGTTTGCAGCAGTATATTGACAGGGAACTTCCAGAAATTCAAGCAGGATTCAGAAGAGGGTGTGGAATGAGAGATATCATTGTTGATGTCACATGGATCTTAGCTGTAAGCAAAGAATATCAGGAAAGATGCTTACCTGTGTTTTACTGAGTATGCAAAGGCATTTTACTCTCTGGATCTAACAAATTTGATCATTTTATCAATGATAAATTAGATAAATGTTATTATTAGATAACATTGCAAAGAATGGAAATGCCAGAACATTTGATTGTGGTCATGAGGAATTTTACATAGACAAAGAGGCTGTTGTTCAAAACAGAACAAGGGCATACTGCATGGTTTAAAATCAGTAAGGGTGTGCATCACAGTTTCACCGTACTTATTCAACCTGTATGCTGAGCAAATAATCTGGGAAGCTAAGTTATATATGAAGAAGAACACAGTATCAGGATTGGAGGAAGACTCATCAACAACCTGCAATATGCAGATGATGCAACCTTGTTTGCTGAATGTGAAGATGACTTGAAGCACTTACTGATGCAGATTAAAGACTACAGTCTTCAGTATAGATTACACCTCAACATCAAGAAAACCAAAATCTTCACAAGTGGACCAAAAAACAACATCACAATAAATGGAGAAAAGATTGGAGTTGTGAAAGATTTCATTTTGATTGGATCCATAATAAACACCCATGGAAACAGCAGTCAAGAAATTACACACCATATGGCACTGGGCAAATCTGCTGCAAAAGACCTCTTCGAAGTGTTGAAGAGCAAAGATGTCACTCTGAAGACAAAGGTGCATCTAACCTGTGCCACGGTACTTTCAATCACTTCATATTCATGTGAAAGCTGGACAACAAATATAGAAGACCAAAGAAGAATTGATGACTTTGAATTATGGTGTTGGCAAAAAAAAATTGAAAATGCATGGAATTCCAAAACAAACAAATCTATCCTGGAAGAAGTGCAGCCAGAATGCTCCTTAGAAGCAAGAATGGCCAGATTTTGTCTCACCTATTTTGATCATGTGACCAGAAGGGACCAGTCCCTAGAGAAGGATACCATGCTTGGTAAAGCGGAGTGTCAGAGAAAGGGGAAGACCCTCAATAAGAGGGATCGACATGGTGTCTGCAATGATAGGCTCAAGCATAGCAGGGATAGTGACAATGGTGCAGAACCAGGCAGTGTTTCGTTCTGTTGTACATAGGATTGCTATGAGTCGGAATCAATTTGATAGGACCTAACAACAACAACAACTTACAAAGCACATGATGTAATAGGCATATTTATTAAAGGTAGATATTTCCATTACAAATGGGAGAAATTGGAGGGGAAGAAGGGATAACAGGCACCAAGAAAGTCCAAAACCCAATAGAACAACTAACATTAGCTCCCAAGGCTTGAAAATAATCTGTTCTCTAGGACCATCATGGCAATGGCTCTGCCTTCCAGACTCTGGGTGTTGGCCATGCTCTCTGGACTCTTGGTGGAGGCTTCTCAGCCCTGGTGGAGAGTCAACTATCATGGCCCACTAGGATGGCAACTCTGGTCCCTCAGCTTTGGGAAGTCCTATTCTCCTAATCCATCTGAATGACAACTCTACTTCTCAGCCACAGCAGGACCCATTCTTCTGCCCTTGGCCATGGCAGCCCTGCCCCCTCTGATTTGGGTGGCTGCCCCATCCTCTTGACACACATGAATTTCAGCCCCACATTCTGAAACTGAATTGGGGAAGATCTAACTCTTTGAAACCTAGGAGGCCATGGCACCATCCTTTGAAACCCCAGGCTATGGCTCCACTTTTGAAACCTAAGACACTGCGGCTCCTCCCTCGGAGATCTGGGAGACCATAGCTCCACCTTTTGCAATAGAGACAGCCCTCCTTCCCATGCTTCTTTAAACAGTTCTTCTGATCTCTAAACTTCTCCACTGATGATTTTTTTTTTTTCTTTTCTTGCTGGACAACAGTTGTAGGCTCATTTGGCCTGTTTTCTGCCTGTAGAATTCCAAGAGGCAGCTTTCTTTCTTTTTGTTCTGTCTCTGTCCTCTTCAGTGTAAACTAATAGGTTTTCTGTTCTGGTAGTTGCATCAGTCATAGATTTTATCTTCTTAACAGAAGATTGTGTAGCCACATCATTGGTGAAATTCCAGAACACATGTCCTTAGTTTGTACACCAGAATTTTCCAAATCATTAAATTTTGTTTTCATTTTGTACAGTTTATTTTAATCCCTCTCTTTCCTCTCACATTTTACTACAAGCAGCAAAGAGAAACCACGTGGCTTCTTTAAGATCTTGCTTAGAAATCTTCTCTGCCAAATATCCAAGTTTATTACTTACAAGTTTACCTTCCACCAAACATTTGAACATAATTCAGAGAAGTTCTTTGCCACTGCGTAAAAAAGCATCACCTTTCTTCCATTGTGCAATCACATGTTCATCTTTATCTTTTAAAGCTTCACTAGAGGCACTTTTAATGTCCACATGTCTGGCAACATTCTATTGTTGGTGCCATACATATCCTCTAAATGATAGGGACTATCTCTAAGGCTCTCTTCAGTTCCTTCTGAGCCCTCACCAGAATTTTGCATCCATAATTCTAACAACAGTATCTTCAAGGCAATCTAGACTTCTACCCATAACCCAATTCCAAAACTACTTCTTATTTTAGGTATTTGTTAGAGCAGCACCCCATTCTCTGGTACCAAATTTTTTCTTAGTTATCTAGTGTTACTATAACAAAAATACCACAAATGAGTGGCTTTCACAAATAGAAATTTATTTTATCACAGTTTAGAAGGCTAGAAATATAAATTCAGGGCACCGGCTCTAGAGGAAGTCTTTCTGTCAGCTCTGGGAGATAGTCTTCTCTGTTCCACTTCTGCTCCTTGGATCCTTGGTGGTCTGCCTGTGGAATGTCATCTATTGTCCTCCATCTCTGTTTCCTTAACTTGCTCCTCTTATATTCAAATATGACTCACTCAAGGCACCATCTACAATAATACTGCCTCATTAACATAACAAAGAAAATCCATTTCCAAATGAGATTATAACCAGATCTATAGGGTTAGGATTCATAACACATATTTTGGGGAACACAATTTGGTCTATAACAGATATAGATGCAAAAATCCTAACAAAATACTAGAAAACTAAGTTCACTGGGCAATCTACTTCTGTAAAGATATGACCTTGAAAACCCAAGGAGGGGTCACTATGGATCGAAATTGACTCAACAGCAGTAAGTTTGTTTTTGTTTGTATATGCCATTACCGAGTGAGATTTATCTCAAGAATGCAAGGTTGGTTAAACATATGAAAATCAATCAATATAATACACCACATTAATAGAACAAAAGAAAAAAGTACATAATCATATCATAAAAATCATAGATAGTTATTGAATAAATATTAGTACACTTCATTCTACTTCTGATCTCACCACTTTTGTTATATGAGGCAGTTGTGCAAAGGACAAGGAAAGGAAGAGAAAATGTTAGTTTTCAATGTAAAATAGTGTATCCATCTATCATATACTTTAAGAACATTGCATATATATCATTTGAGCCCCTCATTTAAGGACTGACTTAATTAAAAACTCAGTTTCAAAAAATAAATAAATAGTCCTGAGACAATTATCTTACCCTTACTGTGAAAAAGAATATATTGCTGTGGAGTTCACTTTCAAATTATAGGACTTTTGATAATAAGGACTTTCTACCCTCACAACACCTTACTTCTTTTCTCCCTCAAAGGGAGATTGGTTTAAAGTACTGACCTCTAAAGAAATTGACAGCCAAATTGATACAAAATTAAAAGTTTAGCCATCTAGTTTTCTATAATTAAGTTAATTTGTCACCAAACTTAAATACTTCAGGGTTTGGAAATATTCCAACGGAAGTTGTTTTATTTTATTTGTTAAGCTTCATTGACCAAAAGGAACCTTAGGGCCCCAGAAGTAAATAAAAGGCTTTGTATTCCATCATTCCTCATCACTCACCTCTCCATTGGGCACTTAATCATGAGATTCCATTTCCTTCTTTCTGTTTTACTCCTCTTTGAGACTCTAATACCAAAAGGTAAGATGGTGAATGATTGCAAAAAAGATGTCTTAGGAGGTCAACTGTTCAATAATGCAGTGGCCATCTGAACATGGAGATCAATGCACATGAGGATTCATAAATCCAACATGATCATCATCTCCCTTAGAAATGATGATGTCAAAATTGAGAACCAGGACAGAGTTTCATCTTCAGAAAATAAGATCGAACAGCTCCATGATTAGAAAACAAGGCCTAATTAGAAAGACTGATGTGGAGAAGTTTTGGCAAGTGTCCTAATGATTAGCAAGTATTTAACAGCAGGGATCTACTCTCCAAAAGGAAGAGTGAAGATAGCAGCCATGGGTTCAGAGTTGGTTAGTGGATAGAGATGATGTAGAGTCTGTTGATGAGGAATAGCTGTGGAGGATTGATTTGTTAAGCAAATAAGACAGAGCTTAACAAGAAAGGAATTCATCAAGCTATAAAAGACTATAGAAATTTGAGGTCAGGGGAATTTAGGAAAAGCAGAATAAGTGGAAAGGAGTTTCAATGGCAAAATTTTAAGCATAAGGCAAATAGCAGAAGAAGCCTTGTAAGAATCTGAGCTGCATGCTTAGTGCCCATGATTTAGAGCTTGAATACTAAAATATAGAATCAACAGAAAAGAGAAATGTAGTAATCTTCAAGCTACTTCATCCAAATTCTGGCAGAACTGACGCTCAAAATATTGTCTGCTGTCATTGAATGTATAAGTCTGGATAACTAACTCTCTAACTTTGTTCATCTCTGAGATTCTGTTAAACATAATCAAATCTACTTGCCTGTTTTATCTATGTCTAATCCATAGACAATTTGGGATCTACCTCATATACAGTTTTCTCCTCCTGCAGGAATTTAAGTGATTCTTTTTTTTGGTTTTAAACTTCTATCAGAAGAAGATACAGCTACGGTGAGAAACACTTGTAGTGAACCCAGATGTAAAATTACATAATTGTAGGGACTTAAAAGTAGAAGCCCCTTTAATTATCAATTTTTCACTTTACAGATAAGGAAACCAATGTCCACATAAATAACATAATTTTTCCATGGTCACACTGGTAGTAGAAATATCAGAGCTAGAATCAAGGATCCTTACATCTATCTATGTCAATGTTACTTTCATCAGTCCACAAATGTGAGTATAAACATAGAAATTATAACCCTGATTCATGTCTGACATTCTGCCTCCAAATGTTCTAATTAGATATTGAGGGAACTAAGGAGTATTTCATGTTTCCTCTTTGAAGGTATGATGTCTTTGAGACTTACTACGTCACTTACCACCAAATTCTTCAGTGTTTGACATAGGCAAGTCAGATAAACTAAGTGGTGTGGTATTGTCATTGGCCCAGACATTCCTGATCTCTGTTCCTTAAAATTAGATACTCAAGGAAAAAAAAAAAAAAAACTCACTCCCATTGAGTCGAATTTGACTCATAGTGACCCCTCCTTGGGTTTCCAAAGAGGTAGCTCTATGGAAATAGATTGCCCAGTCTTTCTTCCAAGGAGTGACTGGTGGGTTTCAACCATCAGCCTTCTAGTTAGCAGTCAAATGCCTCAGATCATTAGATAAGTGACTATAAATGCTCAGATAACTGGAAGCCCTTTCTCCAAGTACGTATGTCTACATGACTGATGAGTGAATATTCTCTTTTTTCAGGTCTGTTCTCCACCAACTAGACTAAATTCATTTCAATAAATGACTGTCCCTGCCCAATGTTATTGTTGTTGTTGTTGTTATGTGCCGTC
Source organism: Orycteropus afer afer (assembly GCF_000298275.1). NCBI lineage: Eukaryota > Metazoa > Chordata > Mammalia > Tubulidentata > Orycteropodidae > Orycteropus > Orycteropus afer. The sequence goes on from NW_006921640.1 coordinate 412,639, forward strand.
GAGTCGGCCCCGACTCATAGCGACCCCTCCTTGGGTTTCCGAGGCAGTATCACTACGGAAGTAGGATTGCCCAACCTTCCTTCCGAGGAGTGGCTGGTGGGTTTGAACCACCAGCCTTCTGGTTAGCAGTCAAGTGCCTTAGCCACTATGCTACCAGAGCTCCCGCCCAATGTTATAGCCCATGTTATAAGGCTGCTCTTAATTTAAAAAAAAAAAAAAAAGGATAGAAAAGGGTTGGACCTCCTGGAAGTAAGTAAGGGCTTGGGAAAAAAAAAAAAAAAAACACTATATGAGAGTGGGAAAATGGATATGGCAACATTTCAGTCTTAAAGTGGGAAGCAAATTGAGAAAATGGATGATCTGAAATAAGGGCCAGAAAGAGGTTATGGGATTATAGGATCAAAAGAAATCTAGACCTAAGATTTAGAAACATTACTGTAGTAATAAATAAAGAACTGACAACCACAAATACAATGTTGTTGTTGTCATGTGCCATTGAATCAAACCCGATTCATAGCGACCTCTCCTTGGGTTTCCGAGGCAGTATCACTATGCAAGAAGATTGCCCAACCTTCCTTCCAAGGAGTGGCTAGTGGGTTTGAACCGCCAGTCTTCTGGTTAGCAGTCAAGTGCCTTAGGCACTGTGCTACCAGAGTAGTACATCTGATTGTAAGGACCAGATAGACAAAAATAGGCTAAAGTCAAGAGGTGTGTAAGAGAACTAAGAAAAGCAAAAGTATATACAATGGGTAGCAAATATTCTTCAGGGAATTTTTTGCAGGTTGTTTTTATTCCTAATCACTTTTTATATTATTTGTTGCACCAAGCTCTTAAAAATTGCAAAAAAAAATCTCCTGTGACCTCATATATATGTACAAATATCCACACATTCACATGCACACTGTGTCTATAAACACCCTTATTTACAACCTATAAAAGGAAGAGGTATTAGAATGAGAGAGTCTCCCTAAAAAGGAGTAACATCTTATCTCACTTTCTCTTGAGTTGGTTATTTTTGTTCCCATGAGTTGATTACCAAAATACTTGACAAGAAGTTAAAAATAGTTGATGGTTGAAATAAAAGCTGAAATTTCCAAGCACTATGAGGAGCTCTGGTAGCATAGTGCCTAAGGCACTTGACTGCTAACCAGAAGGCTGGAGGTTCAAACCCACAGTCACTCCTCAGAAGGAAGATGGGGAAATCTACTTCTGTAGTGATACTGCCTCAGAAACCCAAGGAGGGGTCGCTATGAGTCAGGTCTGACTCGATGGCACATAACAACAACAACAACAATCTGATGATCAAAAGATAAAAATATACTTGGACCTTTAACTCCTCTGTTGTTGTTGTTGTTATGTGCCGTTGAGTCAGACCCGACCCATAGCGACCCCTCCTTGGGTTTCCAGGGCAGTATCACTACAGAAGTAGATTGCCCCATCTTCCTTCCAGGGAGTGGCTGGTAGCTTTGAACCTCCAGCCTTCTGGTTAGCAGCCAAGTGCCTTAGCCACTACACTACCAGAGCTCCCTCTAGAAGTTGTTTATTCTATTATTGCCAAACCATTCCACTGGCTGGAATACACACTTGTCTATCAAACAGCTCTCTCTGCCTTGCTCAGGGTCCCTGAGAGAACAGGGGCTCCATTCCCATTATATTCTGCATCTATGTTGTCCATTCTCCTATCCTGCCCTAGCCAGCACTCTTAACCCAGTTCCTTCTGCCTATCTTCCTTGTGCCTAAGGTCTGCTGCCTTCCTTATCATTTACTCTCTCTTTGTCTGTGTGTCAAGGCTCTGAAGGGCTGAAGATCATGAGTTAAATTTAAATGGTTAAATGGTTGACACTTGTCTTTGCCTCTCTCTATCTCCATAACTTTTGTATAGACTATGGCTGAAAACTTTTTGATATTGGGAGCAAGTAAGGCATGAGGTATTATTGTGACATGGGAGAGGAAATATCAGTAAATAGCTAGAACCCTCCTGGGGGAAAAAAAAAGGAAAACAATTGACTAAAGAAGAGTTTGGGGGGTGCAGAAAGGTGCTTCTGGGAGAGCCCATGATGTCTGATCTTTAAGGCTTTAAGGAGAATGTCGTGTGTGTGTCTGTGTGTCTGTGTCTGTGTGTGTGAGAGAGAGAGAGAAAGATAGAGGAGTAGGGGGAGATCAATGAATACTTAACTGCATTAAATAGTAACAAATATTTATTGAGCACCTATTATTTTACAGACTCTGTGCTAGATTCCAAGGATAAAACAGGAAAAAAGGAAGTATATCTTCTCTCAACATAGAGGACAGATATGAATCAAATGATTACAGAAATTAATATATAATTACAATTCTAATAAATACAGTGAAGAAGAGGAAAGGAGCATTATGTTCCTGCAATATAGGTCATGTGTATTACACTCCAACATAAAGAAAACAAAGATCCTCACAACTGAACCAAAAAGCAACACCATGATAAACCAAGAAAATATTAAAATTATCCAAGATTTCATTTTACTTGAATCCACAATCAATGCTCATGGAAGCAGCAGTCAATAAATCAAACAATGTATTGCACTGGGCAAATTGGATGCAAAAGACCTCTTTAAAGTATTAAAAGCAAAGATGTCACTTTGAGCACTGAGGTGTACCTGACTCAAGCCATGGTATTTTCCATTGCTTGATATGCATACAAAAGTTAAACAATGAACAAGGAAGACCAAATATGAATTGATGCCTTTGAATTGTGGCATCAGCAAAGAATATTTAATATACCATGGACTGCCAAAAGAGCAATCAAATCTGTCTTGGAAGAAATAGAGCCAGAATGCTTTTAAGAAGCAAAGATTACAAAACATCTTACATACTTTGGACATGTTGTCAGGAGGGACCAGTCCCTGGAGAAGGATATTCAATGAAAAGAGGAAGACCTTCAATGAGATGGATTGACACAGTGGCTGTAACAATGGGCTCAAACATAGCAAAGATTGTGAGGATGGCCCAGGACCATGCAGTGTTTCATTTTGTTCTACACAGGGTTGCTATGACTTGGAACTGATGTGATGGCTTCAAACAACAACAACAACAAAAAAAAAAATTATCTGTAATGTATTTGCAGTGTCAGAAAGGATTTCTTCAAAGCATGTCTGTGGGGCTGGAAACTGAAGGATAAGTAGTAATAAATTATTTCCTTGCAAAGAGTGCTTAAGAGGCCAGTGCAATGGACTGATGCAGAAGAGAACAAAATATGTTCAAGAAATGAGATGAAGCCCACAAGTGAGGGCACTAGTTTGTACTAAAAACTTGAAAACATTTTATTGAATTATGCCAAAGTGAAAGTTATGTGTTAATGCTGTATCTGTAGGGAGAAAGTGGCACTTTAAGAATGAGGAGAGCAAGGCAGTCAGAATTTACTCTACAGCATTGTTCTTGTTGTTGTTGTCAGTTATCATCGAGTTGGCTCCAACTCATAGTGACCCAATGTACAACAGAATGAAACACTACCTGGTCCTATGCCAGCCTCAGAATCCTTGTTATACCTAAGTCTATCGTTGCTGCCACTGTGTCAATCCATCTTGTTAAGGGTCTTCCCTTTTTTTGCTGAGCCTCCACTTTACCAAGCATGATATCCTTCCCTAGAGAATGGCTCTTCTGACAACATGACCAAAGTAGGTGAGATGAAGTCTGGACATTCTCACTTCCAAGGAACATTCCAGCTGCACTTCTTCCAGGACAGATTTATTCATTCTTCTGGGAGTCCATGACACTTTCAATATTCTTCACCAACATCGTAACTCAAAAACATCAACTTTTCTTTGGTCTTCTTTTTACATTGTCCGGCTTTCACATGCATATGAAGCAATTGAAAATACCATTGCTTGGGTTAGGTTCACCTTAGTCTTCAAAGAGATATCTTTGCTCTTTAGTATTTTAAAGACATCTTTTGCAGCAGATTCATCTAGTGCAATATGACGTCTCTTTTCTTGACTGCTGCTTCCATGGATGTAATATGAAATCTTTGAAAACTTCAAACTTTTCTCCATTTATTGTGATATTGTTTATTAGTCCAGTTGTGAGGATTTTCTTTATGTTGAGGTGTAATCCATACTGCAGACAGTAGTCTTTAATCTTCTTCGGTAAGTGCTTCCAGTCATCTTCACTTTCAGCCAGCAAGGTTGTGTCGTCTGCATATTGCAGGCTGTTAATAAGTCTTCCTCCAATTCTGCTGTCATGTTCTTCTTCATGTAGTCCAGCTTCTTGGATTATTTGCTCAGCAGGTAGATTGAATAAAACACCAACGCACACCCTTCCTGATTTTAAACCACATGGTATCCCCTTGTTCTGTTCAAAGCCTCCTGGTCTATGTACAAGTTCCTCATGCACATAAGTAAGTCTTCTGGAATTCCCATTCTTCTCAATGCTATCCATAATTTGTTATGATCCATATAATCGAATGCTTTTGCATAGTTAGTAAAACACAACTAAACAACTCTCTGGTATTCTTTGCTTTCAGCCAAGATCTATCTGACATCAGCAATTATATCCCTTGTTCTATGCCTTCTTTTGAATCCAGCTTGCATTTCTGGAAGTTCCCTGTCAATATACTGCTGTAACCATTTTTGAATTATCTTCAGCAAGATTTTAATTATGTGTGATATTAATGATATTGTTCTATGATTTCCATATTCTGTTGGATCACCTTTGTTCGAAATGAGTACACATATGAATCTCTTCCACTCAGTTGGCCAGGTAGCTGTCTTACAAATTTCTTGGCATAGATTGGTAAATGCCTCCAATGGAGGATCCATTTGTTGAAACATCTCAATGGGTATTGCATCAATTCCTGGAACCTAGTTTATTGCCAATTACTTCAAGGCAGCTTTGATTTCTTCCTTCAGTACCATTGGTTCTTGATCATATGCCACCTCCTGAAATAGATGAACATTGAACAATTCTTTTTGATACAGTGACTCTGTGCATTTCTTCCATCTTCTCTGGATGCTTCCTTCATCATTCAATATTTTCCCCATAGAATCTTTCAATATTGTAACCTGAGGCTTTAATTTTTTCTTCAATTCTTTCAACTTGAGAAATGCCAACTGTGCTCTTCTCTTTTGGTTTTCTAACTCTAGATCTTTGCACATTTCATTCTAATAACTGACTTTGTCTTCTTGAGCTGCTCTTTGTAATCTTTTGTTCAGTTCTTTTATCTTGTCATTTCTTCCATTTACTTTAGCTACTCCATTCAAGAGCAAGTGTCAGAGTCTCTTCTGACATCATTTTGGTCTTTGCTTCCTTTCCTGTCTTTTTAATGATCTTTTGCTTTCTTCATGGATGACATTCTTGATGTCGTCCCACAATTCCTCTGGTTTTTGCTCATTGGTTCTCACTGCATCACATCTAATCTTTAGATAGTCTCTAAATTTAGGTGGGTTATAATTAAGATCATATTTGGCTATTGTGGACTTCTTTTAATTGTCTTCAGCTCCAAGTTGAACTTGCATATGAGCAGTTGATGGTCCAGTCAGCTACTGGCCTTGTTTTGGCTGAAGATAATTGAACTTCTCCATAACCACTTTCCACATATGTAGTCTATCTGATTCCTGTGTATTCATCTGATGAGGTCCACATGTATAGCTATTCTGTATGTTGAAAAAAGGTACTTGCAATGAACAAGTCATTTTGGGGGAAAAAAAAAATGGTCTTGCGAAATTCTATCATGTGATGTCCTGCATCATTTCTATCACCAAAGCCATATTTTTCAACTACTGGTGATTCTCCTTTGTTTCCAACTTTTGCATTCCAGTCACCAGTAATAATCAATATATCTTGATTGCATGTTTGGTCAACTTCATATTATGTAAGTTGGTAAAAATCTTCAATTTTCTTGTCTTTGGCTTTAGTGGTTGGTGTGTAAATTTGAATAATAGTAATATTAACTAGTTTTCCTTGCAGATGTATGGATATTATCCTATCACAGACAGCATTGTACTTCAGGATTGAACTTCTTTGTGACGATGAATGCCACAGCATTCTTCTTCAAAATTGTCTTTCCAGAAATAGTAAACCAGATGATTGTCTGATTCAGAATGGCCAAAACCATTTCATTTCATTTTTGAGAACTTCAATTTTCCTAGAGTCACACTTCATATGTTCCATGTTCCAATTATTAATAGATGTTTGTGGGTATTTCTTCCCATTTTGAGTCATGCCCCATCAACAGATGGAGATCCTGAAAGCTTTACTTCATCCACATTATGAAAGTTGACTATACTTTGAGGAAGCAGCTCTTCCTCAGTCATAGTTTGGGTGCCTTTGGACCTAAGGGGCTCATCTTCCAGCATTATATCAGACAGTATTTCAGGGCTATTCATAAAGTTTTCCAGTAATATACCAGTCTGCTATTCATAAGTCTGTCTTAGTCTGAAAGATCCAATGAAACCTGTCCACCATGCGTGACCCTGTTGTTATCTGAAACACTGGTGGCATAGCCTCCAGACTCAGAGCAACATACAAGCCACCACAGTATGAAAAATTCACAGATGAGTGGAGGATTCTACACATGGGAAATAGTAATTATCAGTAGTAATTACTAGTATCTAGATCACCAACGGGGAGCTCTGGTAGCATAGTGCCTGAGGCACTTGACTACTAACCAGAAGGCTGGCGGTTCAAACCCACCAGCCACTCCTCGGAAGGAAGGTTAGGCGATCTATTTCTGTAGTGATACTGCCTCATAAACTCAAGGAAGGGTTGCTATGAATCAGGTCCAACTCGACAGCACATAACAACAACAACAACAACAACCAAGGGGATTTTTTCATTTATGCACACGAACTTGAGTTATATGTGGGTCCTAGGTAACCTGCAAGTCATAACAGTTTTCACTGGAATTTTGTTCCCTTTATTTTGCAACTTAACTCTCCAGAGTTTCTCTCTTCTTGATTCCACCGTGAAAGAAGTTCCAAGTACAAAGTAGCTTCCTTCTATTCTGACCCAGAAATAATCACTTTTTGAAGTATGCACACCGAGTTTAGCCTGAGAAACCATCAGAAACTATATGAAAGAAAGAAAATAAATAACAATCATAGGGAATTTGGAAATCAAAAGATTCTTTCTTGATCTAGTAATTACTGTGATCTCAGGTAACTTTTTTGATTTGCCCATTACTGTGATCTAAAATTTATTAAGCCTAATCTAGTTTTATGAGGATTTTCTAAGTCATAATCTTATTTTGAGTTGAAAATGTGCACTGCCCAAAATCTTGACTTTCCTTTGTGTCCCCATCTATAATATAAACCTCCATATTTTTCATAGTAAATTCCTCTTCTAGGTACCAAAATCTTTACTTCATTAAGTTAGGATATTGAAGTATAAGACGAAAAACAATGGAAGTGGTGAGAAAAAAAAATGCATGGTTGAAGGCACAAAGGCCTCAAAATCTGTAATTCACAGGCAGAAAACATCAGAATCAGAGCTCCAAAGTGGTAACAGATGTGAGTCTGATAGACATGGTAGAACTCAAACTCTCCTTCAGTGCTACTCAGCTCTGCAAGATCTGAGAACTTGATGGATATTTCCCTGAGATAGTCTTAGTATAATGCTGGGTACAAAGTAGGTTCTCGATAAATAGTTTTGACATCCACCAGTGAAATGAGAGAAGCATTCATTATGTGCAAGGTAACTATTTTTATAACACTGGTTGCATGAGCTTCTGATTTCATTGACCGCAGCTTATCTGCTCCCTTAACCTAAAGATTCTTTGCAATGTTTCCACTTTGTTTCTGGAACCAATTTCAATAGGTTCTGCTTGCTGAACATTTCTGCCCTCTCAGAATTTCAGCACTAACTATCTCACTTTGAGGGTCACAAAGCAGAGGGATGCTGTGTCAAAATCCTAGCTTTCCAGCTGACTAACTCTATGCAAGCTATGTGACTTCTATATGCCTCATTTACCTCCTCTGTACAACAAGCATAATAATAGACTGACTTCTTAATGTTCTTATGATGATTCAATGAGTTAGGCAACGGCGTATTTAGAATAGTGCCTGACACAAAATAAGTGTTGATGTGTGATTGCTACTAGGAGCTTTTTCCCCCAGATCACCAAATGTTTATCAGCTAATTTTGACAATATCAATGATCGAGAGAAAAGGATGGATTTGAGCTATGACCACAAAAAACAATTAATATTGTATCTCAGGAATGGCATGTGGTTAGAAAAACCTAAAAGCAGGGAAAGGAATGATGACTAACAGTCAGGAGCTGAGAGAGGTGAGGCATCAGTGTCAGAATAGGCTCTGATCATGTGGCTCAGTACAAAGAAGACAAATGGGTGGGGAGGGGTTGAGGAAAACAAACTTAAAATGACAATACAGAATGTCAGGGTGTAGCTAGTAAAGAACACCCACAAGGAAGTAAGGTTGAAATGTTAAAAGAAACAGATAACCAAAAGAGAGAGAGAGGGGAACAAGAGATTATTTGGATTAGAAGCAAATGTTATCTACTCACAGATAGGACAAGAACCTGTCTTCCAGAGCAGGTGAGATCAACCCTCCTTTCTTCCTCCCAAAACAGTTACACCAGAATGGATTGAAAAGCTCTTGTCATTCTGGACAGGAGGGAATCCCTTTCCAATGGCCAAAGCTGAGAATTAACTTCTCATACTGACTTGAGAGAACATAATATTTAAAGAGATCGTGCACTGTAGACCACTGGATAAGAGCAGAAGGAAGCTTGAACTCTGCATTGCCAAGAGAAAAGAGAACTGCTAGTCTCTCTTGGTTTGATAAAGTTTCAGGAACAGCCTATTCCCATCCTATCCAACACCACCATCACAGAAAACAGAAAAGCTAAAAATTTAATGAGGTCTAATGCTGAGAAAGCCATATCCTTTAGTGATTAGACTAACGTTCCATTATATGGTCTTTTATTTTCATGTGATTCTAATATTTTATCATTTCATCCACAGAAATTTATGTTGCAATACAATAAGAAGTCAACATTTAAATTGTTGATTTTGACAATAACTGTTATTAATATGTATTTTTTCTCCCACTGCCATGTACCACAACCATTATAACCTATTTATATCATATAAATTCTGAGGTCTATTAGAGGCCTATTCAGCTCTATTGCTCTATATGTCTACTTTTATATCAATAAGTTTGAAAATAAATGTTAATATTGAGGAAGAAATTCTGCTTGACTTAAACCAGTGCACTGAGCATACGAAAATAGCACTGTCCCCAGAGATAAGGAGAGAAGGAGATCATAACTCTTTGGCTTCCTCTTCAGAAAGTACCTTCATAAATGCCTCATACTTAGCATGGAGCCCAATACTTGTAGGTGATTCAAGCTAAAGGAACCTCCCAAGTAGAGAATGGTACAATTATAAGCCATTTAGAAATTGAACTTAGAAGCACAGTGGACAATAAGATGGCACTGCTGGAGAGACGTTAACTTTCTTGGCTTAAACTGCAGACTCTCGTTTCACCTAGTTCTACATGAGATGTGTCTAAGCCCATATGCAGAGGCTCCCTTGATACCCAACTATGCCTTTCACCATGTCTGGCTTAGTACTAAGAACCCTTTGTTTTAGCTTCATTAGAAAACCTGATGATCTCATCAGGTATTGCATGAGTATTTGGATGAAATTACCAGGGGAGACACAACAGCTGGCAACAGGACTGCTTGAAGCCTGTTCTGTGTATAGACAAGGGAGCTAAGCCAATGTCTTCCACAAAGGGCTGGTGAGATTCAGTTCTCTCCCTGAATGACAGATATTTTTCTTTCAGAATTGTCTTGGCAAGGAAAAAGCAGTACAAGATATTATCCAAATCTCCCATCATGTAATTCCCTTTTGCTGCACAGGGAATGAGTTTAGGGATGGGTGGCCTGATATCAGATATCCCAGTATAACAGCAGGCTGCAACTGATTGAAGTTCTAATAAAGACAAAACACAGTCTTACACAGGTTCTGAGAAGTCAGTTCCAAAAGATTGCACTGGCTTTCTGGGTTATAAATGTTTTTCCACACAGAAAAGAAGCAACAATGATGTTGTTGTTGTTGTTATGTGCCGTCAAGTTAAACCCGACTCATAGCGACCCCTCCTTGGGTTTCCGAGGCAATATCACTACGGAAGTAGGATTGCCCACCTTCCTTCCGAGGAGTGGCTGGTGGGTTTGAACCGCCAGCCGTCTGGTTAGCAGGCAAGTGTCTTAGCCACTATGCTACCAGAGCAACAATGATAGCCTAGTTAAAATATAAAAAGAATCAAGATTCAGAGCTAAAAGAATGGCCAAGCTATTAGTCAAGCTGTAGGAGTTAGGCAACAAAGAAGCCAGTCAGGGTGAGTATACTGTAAGACAGTAAAGACAAAATGAGATACAGGTGGGTGAAAAGGATGCTTCAGGAACTATTGTTAATGGACATAAGTCAAAGTATCTTTCTTGTCATCCACTGTGATCCACAAGTGTAGTAATGAACCTGTTTATACTGGAAATGCTAGAGAATGGATATTGAGTCTAATAGAAGGTCCTGTATTGCTGCAAACAGTTATGTGCTTCTCAGCAGTCTAATGAATTAAGAAAGTGTGAAGACATTTCAGGAAGAATATCCATGTTCTACCTTTCAGCTCGGAAGGGACTTTTCTCTATGAATCTACATATAGGAATCATGAAGCAACATAAGAAAAATGTTTCTTGCATGGTCCTGAAACAGACAAATTAGTTAAGCTAGTATCTGAAGGATTGATAGACTTTCTATAAAAAGAGATGGAGATGAAAACATGTGCCATATGATAAGGATGATGTCAGTGGAAGAATGGATACAGTGGATCGATTGTGCCAAGGCAGTGGGTACTTTGAAACAGTGCTTCTTAATGGTGGTAATGCCAGCATGTGAAGCAGAACAATTTATTGGGTGGGACTGTCTTAGGGACAGAAATGTAGCAACCTGGTACCTTACACAGTAAATGCCAAGGACACACCTTCCCAGTAATGGTGACAACAAATAACCCCCTCATTTCCAAATATATCATCCCAGGTGAAAACAACCTCCAGCAAGGGTTCCAGGAGGTCAGCCAGTCTCCTCCAAGGTGTGTATGGTAAGAAACACTTAACCAAAAAAGAAACGCATTTCTTCTGCTTAAATATCTGATCATTTCACTTACCTATTATCTTTTATCCCAAAGTCATCTTTTGAGAGTTTATTGTTTTATGTATGTTTTTAATAATTCGATAGTAGATTAATGATGTTGTCAATCTTTTCCTGTGCAGCAACATCCGGCGTTATTCCAGGGCAAAAACAATGTGTTCTTTTGAAAGGAGTGTGTAAAGACAACGGATGCACCTCCACAGATGACACCATCGGTGTGTGTAATCATGAAAAGAAATGCTGTAGGAAATGGTGGATATTTGAACCCTATGCAACACCAGCTCCCAAAGCAAAATCTCCTTAGATGGGATAGTACTGTAAGCTCTTTGCATTCCAGAACCCATGGATACATTTTTGGAAGACTCCTGTTTAACCCAATTATTTTTCTCCCTTGAGTGGAAATAAATGTCGTCCTAATTCTGTATGTACTGATCCTCAGGACATTTCTTCTTGATACACATGCAGGCTTCTTAAGAACCACAGATTAAACAAAATAATAGAGGAATTTCATACCCTAAGAATTTTTATACAAAAGACGATTTTCCAAGAAAAAAGATAGAGATAAAACATTTTATGTGCAAAATAATAAGGGTACAAAAGAGCTGTAGGTAGATTTGATATCTGAAATGGAATAACAACCCTCTTTCACATCTGGTTCTGAAAAAAAATAGAAAATAAAAAATAATCATAATAGTAATTAGAGGCTAAGTGTCACTTTCATTAGTAATATGGATGTGAATGAGAAGATATGGAGTAATGCCTGCTAAAGAAGTGGTCTTGCTAATATTGCACCTGAGAATTTGACACACTACCTACCTAGTTATGTCGACACTGAGCTATGACACTTCTCCATTTTCTGCAATTCCTCCCACCCCATTGTTCTGCTTTCTACAATATTCTACTGCAGAAGTAAAATAGAGGGCATGCTTCCTACAAGTAAACTCACTCCTAGGAGAAGAAAAGAAGTGGAAATGAGAACTAAGCATGCCCAGATAATTCTTCCACTATACACTATCCAATAAATCCATTTTATGGAGCTAGAAAAATTAAAAGGCCAAAAAGAGGTTATGAGTGTTACATGGCATGAGAACTACAAAGCTGGTAAAAATCTTCCAGAGCATCTTGAGAGTTCCAGTGAGATGGTTAAATAGGCAAACAAACTACACAGACCCTCTTCAACAAAAAAAAAGGGGAACGAATTAACACAGATATAGAAGATAATCCTGGAGTCCTGAGCTTTGAAAGGAAGGATACAGTAGTGAACTAAACTCCAACTACTAGAAGAACCTGCATGAAAACACCAAAAATGGAGACATATGGAGCTGCAGTCTGTCAGCAATCCTGACAGCCTGGATAGCTTAATATTGCCAAGTGGTGTTAGGGCCTAAGAATTAACCCGAAAATAAGCCCTGCTAGCCAGGGACTGCATGGAGGACTCCACTGGTGGCTGGTGAATAAAAGGGAAGCAACAAAGGGGGAGATGGGCTGAGCTGCAGACTTTTGGCTGTCCAGAGGTCACAACCATTTTGAATGTTTACAAGCAGTTCGACCCTTTTGGATATTTAAAGCCACAGCATTCTCTCAGACTCCAGGGACCTACGGATAGGTTTTATTTGACAGGGACTGCAAGGACATTCCAGACATGAAGGACTGGAAAGGTGCTACATTTCCCCTGTTACTCTTATACCCACACCCTCTTGGTGAATGGAGGTGTGGCCATCCCTCACTTCCACCCACCTTCTGAGCCAGCTGGAATTCAATCCCAGTCTGTGTGCTTTGATGGAACCTGGGTGCCCTGCCCCACCCAGCCCAGATATTTTTTCCCCCTTTTTTTCTAAGTTTGTTTGTTTTTGTCTGTTTTAATTTTTTTTTTCTTTGTTTCCATCCTTTTAATTCTTCTTCTTTTATCTTTCCTTCCCAGGTACTAGTTTTCAGCTTTCTCTCTCTTCCTGGTTTCTAGTTCCCATTTTTTTCTTTCTTGTGGTTCTCCCCATTTCTGGCTTTTCTTTTTGCATTTTTCCCATTTTTTCCTTCATTATTGTCCTACTCTTTTCTCTTATTCCCCCCTCTTCAGAAGCTGGAGGATTTGTTTTGTTTTCTTTTCTTTTTTTCTCTTTTTCTATGCATATTTATTTTCACTTTTTAAAGGATTTCTTTAAATATTGCTTTTTTTTTTATTTTTCTTTTTCCTTTTTCTTTTTTTCTCTTTTTCTATGCATATTTATTTTCACTTTTTAAAGGATTTCTTTAAATATTGCTTTTTTTTTTATTTTTCTTTTTCCTTTTTCTTTTTTTCTCTTTTTCTATGCATATTTATTTTCATTTTTAAAAAATATTTCTTTAGATATTTTCTCTCATTTATTGCCTTTCATCTTTTTTTTTCTCTTTTTGGTGACTGCTCCTGTGTGTTTATGTGGTGTGTTTTTTTCCACTTGCTTTTACTTTCTTGATGATTTTTCAGTTGTTGTTTTTGCCTAACTGAGTGGGAGACAGCAACCGTGCCCATACAATGCAACCACACCCACATCTCTTGCAACTCCACTTACTGAGTGAGAGCCAACACTTCCTTCTCACAAACTGACCAATGATAAATGACCATCAAGAAGAGCCTGAATCACACTTAACTATTCTTCACAGTTAACAGAGAACTGTGTGGCCACTTTCATTCTCTATCACAACCATGAGAAGACAGATAATGAGTGAATAAGTGCTTCCAACTAGCAAATAGAGGAACACAGTACCCTGCTTACTCAGATACACCCCACCAAAAAAAAAGAAAAACAAAATGAAAATCTTGGGTGAATCACTCCAACATAAAATCATCAACTAAATATAAATACAACAAAGTCACAATGTCTCAAAGACAACAGACCATCATAGTCCACACTGAGAAGCAAGATAAAGGGGTAGAAAAAAGGGAGCAGGATACAGAACCAGAACACATCCCTCAGGAAGAAGCAGCATTGGAATTCCCTGATAAGGAATTCAAAAGAATTATATTT
>NW_006921640.1:435746-438021 GCF_000298275.1 Orycteropus afer afer
CTCTGTAAATCTTCACCCAAATCACAATTAAAAAAAAAAAAAAAAAAACTGCCTGGTATTAGTACAAGTACAGATACATGGACCAATGGAATAGAATTGAGAACTCAGAAATAGATCCATCGACCTATGATCAGCTGATCTTTGACATAGGGCTGAAATCCATTAAATGGGGAAGAGATAGTCTGTTTAACAAATGGTGCTGGCAAAACTGGAGATCCATTTGCAGAAAAATGAAACAAAATCTGTACCTCGCACCATACACAAAAACTAATTCCAGATGTATCAAAGACTTAAATGTGAAACCTAAAACTGTAAAGTCCCTCCAGGAAAAAATAAGGGTAAATTTAGGAGCCTTAATATATAGCGTAAATAGACTATCAAGCTTAACCCAGAATGTACAAACAGCAGAAGGTAAACTAGATGAATGGGACCATCTAAAAATTAAATTTTTATGTACTTCCAAAGACTTCTCCAAAAAAGTCAAATGAGAGCCTACAGATTGGGAAAAAATATTTGGCAATGACATATCTGACAAAGATTTATCTCTAGAATTTATAGAAAACTCAAACACCTCAACAACAAAAAGGCAAATGGTCCATTAAAAAATAGGCAGAAGACATGAATAGACACTTCACTAAAGAGGATATTCAAGAGGCCAACAAACATATAAAGAAATGTTCACGATCATTAGCCATTAGAGAAATGCAAATCAAAACAACAAAATACCTACCATCTTGCCCCAGCACTAGTAACAAAGTTCAACAAGGCAGAAAATAGCAAATGCTGGTGAAGATGTCGAAAGATTGGAACTCTCATATACTGCTAGTGGGACTGTAAAATGATACAACCATTCAAACCCACCAGCCACTCCTCAGAAGGAAGATGGGGAAAGAAGTATGGCAATTCCTTAAAAAGTTGGAATTAGAAATGCCATGTGACCCAGCAATTCCATTACTAGGTATATGTCTTAAAGAAGTGAAAGCCAGGACAATAACACATATATGCATGCCCATGTTCATCGCAGAACTATTTACAATAGTAAAAAGATGGAAACAACCTAGGTGCCCATCAACAGAAGAATGAATAACCAAACTATGGTACATACACACAACAAAATACTATGCAACCCTAAAGAATAATGTAGAATCTGCAAAATACTGCATAATGTGGATGAACTTGAAATACATTATGCTGAGTGAAATAAATCAATCACAGAAGGACAAATATTGTGTTAGTCCATTATTGTAAAATGTCAAGAAAAGGTTTATAAATGGAAGGAAATTTTCTTTGTTGGTTCCCAAGAATGGGAGGGTAAGTGGAGAAACACTGTTAGATAAGTAGAAACAAGTATTGATTTCGGTGAAGAGAAGGGCAATGTACCAAATGTAAGTGATCAACACAGTGTCACTGAGGAAGAGAAAGGCATAGAGAGGTGCATGGGAGGTACAGACAACAAAGATGAACCCTTTTGCACATACAGTACTGCATTGTCACTGAAGGCAAACATTGACCTATGGATGTATAGATGGGTGGACAGGCTGAACTATTAGATATGTCTATACAGGGGGGTGTGTGCCCATGACCATGTACAGAATTGGCAGACAATGTTTCTACAAGTGTATTTGTATTCTCTATAAGAATTCCCAGGTATAAAACAGAGCTGACAAGAGACAAGGTTGTAGTCACTTCTTGGCCACAGCCAGCTATCTAGAGCAAGTGAGTAGTTGGACCTGTGGGCTCAGGACCAAAGTCGCAGAGAACGTCAAGCTCAATTGACATAACATGCTACACAAAAATATTGTTCCACATCCTACTTTGGTGAGTAGCGACTTGGATCTTAAAAGCTGGAAAGCAACCATCTAGATGCAATGATGGGTCTCTCCTCATCTGGAGCAAAAAAGAATGAAGAAAACCAAACATGCATGGAAACAATTAGTCCAACTACACCATGCTATCCTCAGCCTATATGACTATGAAACCAGAACTAGATGGTGCCCGACTACCACTGTCAACCACTCAGAGGGGGATCTCTGTAGAAGATCCTGGATAGAGTGGGAGAACAATGTGGAGTAAAACTCAAAATCATTTAAAAAACGGGGGAGGCAACCAGGTTTGCTGGTCTGATAGAGCCTGGTGGTACCACTGAGACTATGATCTGTAGCTGCCCTTCAGGTCTGGAATTGAACCCACTCCTGTGGCCTCTAGCCAAACAAAAGACAGACATGTGAGCTGAACATTTACATTGGTAGATACACTCCTTGGAGAGAACAATCAT
>NW_006921640.1:438926-444113 GCF_000298275.1 Orycteropus afer afer
CCCAACCTTCCTTCCAAGGAGTGGCTGGTGGGTTTGAACCGCCAGCCTTCTGGTTAGCAGTCAAGTGCCTTAGGCACTACGCTACCAGAGCTCCCTCAGTGACTTAAGAAGTTTTATTAACACAATGCCAAGACTCCTATGATCTTCATGTCTTTATTTTCCTAACAAAAAGAACACTCAAGGAGGAGAGAGAAAAGATTCAAAAGAGAATCAGCCCAGAGAATCTAATATTGAATTATTACAGTTTTTCATCAAAATGCATCTATGGTGTTCCTAATTTTAATATATGGTATTTGTGCAATTCAGCAAGAAAGTTCAGAGGCCAGTAAGTAAGATACAGAGTAGAACAGAATTTGTCAAGCTTGGCACTATTGCCATTTGGAGCAGAACAATTTCTTTTTTAGGATGTTCAGCAGCTTTTCCTGCCTCTACCAACTAGATGCCAGTAGCAACCCTTCCCACAATTGTGCCAACAAAAATATATCTCCAGATATTGCTAAAAGTCCTCTTGGGAAAAATTGTACCAGTTGAGAACCACTGTAGTAGAGAGATCACCAGTTAAAGATGAAGGTAAATAAGACATAAAAGAAATATTCAGAAAGAATTCTTAGAAAATGATGATGTGAGAAGATCTAAGACCCTGACCCTCTCCATAAGAACACAAAAAACTAGAACCCAGTATTCAACCCCATTAGAACTCTGAAATGGGCAAAGAACCACAGCAAGGAATTGCAGACCAAGTAAAAACAAGGAAATCATAAAATAGGAAAAGGACTTCTTCCAGCGTCCTCAGCCCTCCGTTTCTTAGAGGCACAGACAGACAGAGACTTGCTGTGGCTCCCCCACCACAGTTAAGGCACTGTTCTCCTGTGCACTATGAAAGTCCCAACCTCTGGTACCAAAATAAATAGAACAGATCTTGCAAAAATGAAGTATATTCTGATCAATCTGGAGGCAGCCTGAAAGACTGATTTTGTGGTATGGTTAGACTTGGAACCCTCACAGTGTGTGGGAGGGCGAAGAAGCAAGGAAGGGTAAGGGTTACACCCCTCTAAGCAATCTATTCAGTGTGAACTTTCCCATGAGTTTGGGAGCTGTTAAATGACATCCTGGGTGGTGCAAAGACTTAAGCATGCAGCTACTAACCAAAAGGTTAGTGGTTTGAACCTACCTGAGCCCCTTTGGCTGCTTGTGGAAGGTCACAGCCATGAAAACCATATGGGGTGTTACAACCCTGAGACACATTGGGGTCACCATGAGTTGGAATCAACTTGAAGGCAGCTGTCCTCAAAGAGCAGGGGATGAAACAGTAAACCAAATGCTAAAGCCTACACACACCTGAGTGTTAGCTGAGCTGCATATGTATTTGGATCTGTCTGAACCTGTGAAAAACTGGAAGAAAAGAAAGACAAACTTTGAGGTGAGGTTCTTTCTATTTTTTTACATGTCTTTTTTATTTTTCATCTTTTTTAAATTTTAATTATTTTGTTGTAGTTGTTGAGAATATGCACAGCAAAACATACACCAATTCAACAGTTTCCATGTGTACAATTCAGTGATATTGATCACATTTTTTTAAGTTGGGCAACCTTTCTCACCCTCCTCTGAGTTGTAACCTTACTGCCCTCTAAGTTTCCTATTTAATCTTTCAAGTTACTGTTGTCAAATTTATCCCATATAGATAGATATTAGAAGAGCACAATGCCCAGGACAGATAATTCTTTACTAATTAAACTGAACTATTGTTTGGTTTTAAGAAGACTTTGGGGTATATATTTGGTATAAATTTAAAGACTATCTCAGAGCAATAATTTCAGGGGTTCATCTAGCCTCCATGGCTTCAGAATATGTAGATTCTCTAGGAATTTTAAATTCTGTTCTGCATTTTCCCCCTTTTGATAAAGATTCTTCTACAAAATCTTCAGTCAAAAGGTTCAGTAATGGTAACCAGGCACTAGCCAGTTCTTCTGGTCTCATGGCAAAGAGTGCAATTGTTCATGGAGGCAATTAGCCATTCCTGACTCCTTTTTCCTCTTTAGTTTGAGGTAAATAGAGAACAAACTGTTGTGCCCTTAATGGCTATTTGCAAGCTTTTGATACCTGAGGTTCTTTGCAATGAACTAGGAATAGAACAGGAGCACTAAACATG
Source organism: Orycteropus afer afer (assembly GCF_000298275.1). NCBI lineage: Eukaryota > Metazoa > Chordata > Mammalia > Tubulidentata > Orycteropodidae > Orycteropus > Orycteropus afer. Next base: position 441,076 of record NW_006921640.1, read on the forward strand.
TTACTAGACCAATTAACTGGACTTCCCATGAAACCATGGCCCAAAACCTCCAAACCAAGGAACCAAATCCCATAAGCAGCCTCAGCAGCTGCTCTTTTTGTTGCTTTTGTTGTAATTATATCTAGCATACCACTTTTGCCAATTCAAATTTTTACAGATACGTAACTTCCTGACAGCAGTTATAATAACTGGCTGTGTAACCCTACCCTTAATCAATGTGATTTTTACATCACCATATACTGAAACTCAATACTCCATAAGCAATAACCTCCCCTTTACCACTCTCCTTCTGCTCCTGGTAACCACAAACAAACTTTGGTCTCTACACTATTGCCTTTTTTTTTGTCATTTTATGTAAGTGAAATCATACAGTGTTTGTCTTTTTGTGATTGACTTATTTCACACAGCAAAACATCAAACTCCATCCATACTGTAGCATGTATCAAGACTTCATTTGTCTTGCTAGCTGAGTAGTATTTCATTGTATGTATTTCCCACATTTTGTGGATCCATTAATCTGTTGATAGGCATTTTGGTTGTGTCAACATTTTAGCTATTGTGAATAGTGCTGCCATGACCATTGACATACAAGTCTCTGAGTCTTTGCTTTCAAGTCTTTTGATTATATATCTAGTAGTGGAATTTCTGGGTCATGTGATAGTTCTCTTTTTAGTTTTTTTCAGGAAAAGCTACACTATTTCCACAATTGCTGTACCATTCTGCATTCTCACTAGCACTGGATATCCAATCCATTACCATGGAATCAATTCTGACTCATACCAACACTATAGTAGAACTGCCCTATAGAGTTTCTAAGGTTGTAATCTTTATGAAACAGACTGCCACATCCGTCACCAGTGGAGGGGCTAGTGGATTGTTCAAACCACTGGCCTTTCATTAAGCAGTTGAGTATTTAACCACTGTGCCACCTAACACCTATATCAATGGATAAGGGTTTCAATTTACCCACATTCTGGCCAACATTTATGTTTTCGGTTTTGTTTTGTTTACCTTAGCCAACCTAGTGGCTGATAACTTTGCACATCTTTTCATGTGTTTGGTGGCCATTCTAATGTGCTCTTTGGTCAATGTCTATTCAAGATCTTTGCCCATTTTGTGATCAGGTTATTTGTCTTTTTGTTATTGCCAAAGTTTTACAAATATTTTGCTTATTAAATTCCTATTGGATATATGGTTTCCAAAGATATTCTTCCAGTATGTAGTTTATCTTTTTATTTATTTATTTATTTATTTATTTTTGTAAAGTCTTTGGATGAACAATTTTTTTAAAAAATTTTATTGAGCTCCCATTTATTATTTAGGACAGACCAAGCAGCAGGAATCCAAGTGAGGGGAGGGATGCAGTTCCCAACCCCAAGAGGGCCAAGAGGCAGGAAGTGGGGTAAAAAAAAAAAGCCGGGGGAGGGTGGAGAGGTTTTGAACCACTAAGGGAGACAAACCTGTCTGTCAATTTATCCTACTGTGGTGGCTTGCATGTTGCTGTGAGGCTGGAGCCTGTGCAACTGGTGTTTCAAACACCAGCAGGGTGGCACACAGTGCACAAGTTTCAATGCAGCTTACAGACTGAGACAGACTATGAAGAAGGAAGAGAACATCCACTTCTCAAAGAATTGGCCAGGGAAATCCTTATGAATAGCAGAGAAACATCGTCTGATACATTACTCACAACTTTATGAATAGCCCAGAAACATTGTCCAATGCAGTGCAGGAGGATGAGCCCCTCAGTTCAGAAGGATCTCAAAATAGGACTGGGAAAGAGCTGCATTATCAGAGTAGAACCAACCTTACTGATATGGATAAAGTAAAGTTTTCAAAACCTCCATTTGCTTACATGGTACAACTCAAACTGAGGTGAAACAGCTGCAAACATCCATTAATAAATGGAACATGGAAGATGTATGAAGTATGAATCTAGGAAAAATAGAATTTGTCAAAAATGAAATGGACACATAAAGATTGATATTCTAAGCATTAGTGTGCTGAAATGGACTGGTTTTGGCAGGTATTTTGGTTACCTAGTGCTGCTCTGAAAGGAATATACCACAAATCAGATGCTTGAACAAACAGGAGTTTATTCTCTTACAATTAGGAGGCTTTAAGTCTGAGTTCAAAGTGCCATGCTCTAGGGGCTAGGTGAAAGACCCTCAACATTGGCTTTAGCTCTGCCACCTGCTCCTGGCCCAGAGAAGCTGGAGACTTTTCTTCACCCAGCTGCTGGCTGCTGAGGCTGACAAGCCCAAGGTTAACAAGTGAAAAGGCACAGTCCCAATGTTGCCAAACCACATGGCAGGCCATTAATTCAAGTCCACAGAAAATTCCAAAGCTGGCAGAGCACAGCAGACTGCTGAACAAAGACAAAGCTACATGCAGGGTTCAAGCATGCCACAAGCTAGAGACCATTCCCAAAGCTGTTTCTTATATATGGGAAGCAGACCACATACCCAAAGCAGCTACTCAGTTGCTCCAATAGATTCCACCATGAAGTTAATTACCAGTCTCACCATAGGGAATAACTACATTCATCTACACAGCCACTCAACCAGGCCCAGCCAAGTTGACACAAAAACTTAACCACCACACTGGGAATGAAAATTAGAAGAGGAATGGCATGGCATTCATCATCACAAAGGATGTTTCAAGATCCGTCCTGAAGTACAGTGCTGTCAGTGATAGGATAACATCCACATGTTCACAAGGAAGACCAGGTAATATTACTAATATTCAAATTTACACACCAAATACCAAAGCCAAAGATGAAGAAATGAAAGATTTTTTATCAACTTCTGCAGTCTGAAATAGACTGATCATGCAATAAAGATGTGCGGATTATCACTGGTGACTGGAATGCAAAAGTTGGAAACAAAGAAGAATCACTGGTAGTTGGAAAATTTGGCCTTGGTGACCGAAATACTGCTGGAGATTGCATGTAGAATTTTGAAGACCAACAACTTATTCAGGAGCTCTGGTAGCATAGTGGCTAAGACACTTGCCTGCTAACCAGACGGCTGGCGGTTCAA
>NW_006921640.1:444863-447829 GCF_000298275.1 Orycteropus afer afer
AAATATTGAATGATGCAGGAACCATCAAAAGAAGATAGAAGGCATACACAGAGTCACTGTGCCAAAAAGAACTGGTCGATCTTCATCCATTTCAGGAGGTGGCATATGTTCAAGAACCAATAGTGTTGAAGGAAGAAGTCAAAGCTGCACTGAAGGAATTGGGGAAGAACAAGCTCCAGGAATTGATGGAATACCTATTGAGATGTTTCAACAAAGAGATGCCCCACTGGAGGCACTCACTTGGTTATGCCAAGAGATTTGGAAGACAGCTACCTGGCCAACTGACTGGAGGATATCCATATTTTTACCCATTCGAAAAAAAGGTGATCTCACAGAATGTGAAAATTATTGAACAATATCATTAATATTGCACACAAGTAAGATCTTACTTAAGATAATTGAAAAATGGTTGCAGCAGTATATTGGCAGAGAACTTACATAAATGCAGGCTGCATTCAGAAGAGGACATGGAAGGAGGGATATCATTACTGATATCAGATGGATCTTAGCTCAAAGAAAAGAGTACCAGAAAGATGTTTGTGTTTTATTGACTATGCCAAAGCATTTGATTGTGTGGATCATAACAAATTATGGATAACATTGAAAAGAATGGAAATTCCCGAACACTTAATCATACTCATGAGGAACCTGTCCATAGACCAAGAGGCTGTCATTCGAACAGAACAAGGGGACATTGCATAGTGTAAAATCAAGAAAGGAGCATGTCAGGTTGTATACTTTCACCATACTTATTCAATCTATTTGCTGAGAAAATAATCTGAGGAGCTAGACTATATTAAGAGGAGGAACGTGGCATCAAGATTGGAGGAAGAATCATTAACAACCTGTGATCTGCTAATGACACAACTTTGCTTACTGAGAGTAAGGATGACTTAAAGCACTTACACTCTGAAGTATGAATTACAGTTCAATATAAAGAAAACAGAAATCTTCACAACTGGACCTATAGGCAACTTCACGATAAATGGAGAAAAGATTGAAATTGTCAAAGACTTCGCACGGCTTGGTTTTACAATCGACACCAATGGAAGCAGCAGTTAGGACATTAGACGACATATAGCACTGGGCAAATTGGCTGCAAAGGACCTCTTTCAAGAGCTGAGGAGCAAAGATGTCTCCTTGAGGAATAAGGTGTGCCTGACCCAAGCCATGGTATTTTCAATCACCTCATATGCATGTGAGAGCTGGACAACGAATAAGGAAGACCCAAGTAGAATTGATGTTTTTGAGTTGTGGTGCTGGAGAAGAATGCTGAAAGTACTATGGAATGCTGAAAGTACTATGGACTGCTGAAAGAACTAACAAATCTGTCCTGGAGGAAGTGCAGCTGGAATGCTCCTTAGAAGTAAGAATGGCCAGATTTCGTCTCACCTACTTTGGTCAGGCTATCAGAAGGGACCATTCCCTGGAGAATAATGTCATGCTCGGTAAGGTGGAGGGTCGACAAAAGAGGGGAAGGCCCTCAATGAGATGCACTGACATGGTGGCTGGCGATGGGCCCAAATATAGCCAGGGTTGCAGAGCTGGCATGGGAGGGAGCGGTGTTTCGTTCTGCTTCGCATAAGGGTCGCTATGAGTCAGAGACAACGCCATGGCACCTAACAAAAAAATAACATTATCATTTTGTCTTTTGCTATTTGTGTTTTTGTTATTATATTAGATAATATATTATTAAAATCTAGGTCCTACAGCATTATCCTTATATTTTTTTTTTAAGAAATTCATGGTTTTACTTTGTACATCTAGGTCCTTAACACATTTTGAATTTCTTTTTATGTGGTGCAAGGCATGGATCCTGTTTCATTTTTCTGTACATGGTGTTTTGGTTACCAAGTGCCACTCTGACAAGAATATACCACAAGTGGGATGGCTTGAATAAACAGGAATTTATTGTATTATAGTTTGGGAGGCTAGAAGTCCAAGTTCAAAGTGCCAGACTCTAGGGGCTATGTGAAAGCCTCTCAACCTTGGGCTTCAGCTCTGCCTCTTGCTCCTGGCCCACTGAAGCTAGAGGCATCTCTCCACTCAGGCAGCTCCTGGCTGGGGAGGCTAACAAGCCCAAGGCTGACAAATAAAATGGCACAGTCCCAACGTTACCAAACCACAGAGAAGTCCATTAATTCAAGACCATTCTAAGTCCCAAGCTTGGCAGGGCATGGCAGGCTGCTAAACAACAACACAGCTACATCCCGGGTCCAAGTGTGCTATATGCTAGAGACTATTCCCAAAGCTTCTGGTTATATACAGGAAGCAGACCACATACCCAAAGACAGCTACTCGGCTGCTCACAGTAGATTCCACCATGGAGCTGATTACCAGTCTCAGCATGGGAAATACTATATCCAGCTGCCCAACCACTCAACCAGGCCCAGCTAAGCTGACACAAAAATGTAACCACCACATATGGAAATCCAATTTTCCCAGTGCCATTTATTGAAGAAACTCTTCTTTTCCCATCAAATGGACTTAGTAACTGTCTCAAAAATCAGTTGACCGTAGACATGTGGGTTTCTTTCTGGGTTTTCAATTCTATTTCTTTGGTCTATGTGTCTATTGTTATACTGGTACCATTACTGTATTTCTGGTTTCATTACTGGTTTCATTATTATACTGGTTTCATTACTGTAGTTACAGGCTGTTTTAAAGTTAGGAAGTGTGAGTTCTCCTGCATTATTTTCTTTCAACATTACTTTAGCTATCTGGGGCCTCTTGCCATTTCATATAAAGTTGAAGATTAGTTTGTCCATTTCTCTAAGAAAGGCTGTTTGAATTTTGATCAGGGTTGAATTGAATCTATAAATTGCTTTGGGTAGTGTTGTTGTTGTTAGCTGCCATTGAGTCTTTTCTGACTCATAGTGACCCCATGCACAGCAGAACAAAACGCTGCCTGATCCCACGCCAGCTCCATGATCTTTGCTGTACTTGAGCCCATCATCGCAGCGACC
>NW_006921640.1:448589-469385 GCF_000298275.1 Orycteropus afer afer
TCCCATTCTTCTTAATGTTATCCATAATTTGTCATGATCCACACAATCAAATGCCTTTGCATAGTCAATAAAACAAAATAAACATCTTTCTGGTATTCTTTGCCTTGAGCCAAGATCCATCGGACAACAGCTATGATATCCCTTGTTCCATGTCCTCTTCTGAATCCAGCTTGCACCTCTGGAAGTTTTCTGTCAATATACTGCTGCAAACATTTTTTAATTATCTTCAGTAAGATCTTACTTGTGTGCAATATTAATAATACTGTTCTATAATTTCCATATTCTGTGGGATCACCTTTCTTTGGAATGTGTATAAATGGATCCCTTCCAGTCAGTTGGCCAGGTAGCTGGCATCTTAACAATATTAAATCTTGAAATCCATGCACATGGAACATCTTTCCATTTATTTAAGTCTTCTTTGGTGTCTTTCAAGAGCTCTGGTGGTGCTGCAGCTAAAGCATTGGGTTGCTAATCAAAGGCAGCAGTACAAACTGACCAGCTGCTTCATGGGAGAAATATGAAGCTGTCTGCTTCTGTAAAGATTTACAGCCTTGGAAAACCCTCTGGACAGTTCTATTCTGTCACGTAGGGTTACTATGAGTTGGGATTGACTCAAATGGAAGTGGGTTTACTCTCTTTCTGAAGACTTTTATAAATTTCATTTATAAATCCTTCACATCCCTGGTTAAATTTATTCCTAGGTATTTTATTATCTTACATGCTATACTAAATGGAACTGTTCCCGAAATTTCTTTTCAGACTTCTAATTGTCAGTGTATAGAAACCAAACTGACTTTTTATCCTGCAACTTTGCTAAATTCTTCTATTAGTTCTAGAATTTTTCTTGTGAAATCTTTGAGATTGTCTACATAGAGGATTATCTGAGAATATTAATAATTTTACTTCTTTTGCATTTATTCATTTTTCTTGTCTTATTGCTCTGGCTAGGACTTCTAACAAATACTGAAAAGGAGTAATGAGAGTGGGTACCTTGCCTTGTTCTCAATTTCAAGGGGAAATTGAGACATTCTCCACTAAGTATAATGTTGGATGTTGGTTTTTCATATATGCCCTGAATCATATTGAGGAATTTCTCTTCTATTCTAATTTTCTTTAGGTTTTCATCGAGAGACAGTATTTAATTTTATCAAATGCTTTTTCTACATCCATAGCAGTGATCATGTGGATTTTTTTCCTTTGTTCTAGTTATGTGGTGTATTACATTGATGGATTTCCTAAGGTTGCATCATCCCTGTATTCCTAGAATAAATCCACTTGGCTACAGTGCATGACTCTTTCAATATGCTACTAGACTCTCTTCATTAGTGTTTTGTTGAAGATTTTTAAATCTATATTCATAAGAGATATTGGCCTGTAGTTTGTGTGTGTGTGTGTGTGTGTGTGTGTTGTTTTTTGTTTTTGTTTTGTTTTGTTTTTGTTTCTTCTTGTAGTGTCTTGTTTGATTTTGGTATCAGGGTTATTGTTCTGGTTACCTAATGCCCTTCTGACAAGAAAAATACCACAAATGGGATGGACTTAACAAACAGGAGTTTATTCTCTTACAATTTGGAAGCTTTAAGTCCAATTCAAAGTCCAGGCTCTAGGGGCTGGGTGAAAGCCCCTCAGCCTTGGGCTTCCACTCTGCCTCTGGCTCCCAGACCACTGAAGCTAGAGCCTTTCCTTCACTCACACAGCTGCTGGCTGCTTAGGCTACCAAGGCCAAGGTTGACAAGTAAAAAGGCACAGTCCTGATGTTACCAAATGATATGGTAGGCCATTAATTCAAGCCCATTGAAAGTCCCAAGGTTGACAGAGCATGGCAGGTTGCTGAAAAATGACACGGCTACATGCAGGGTTCAAGTGTGCCATAAGCTAGAGACTGTTCCCAAAGCTGCTTCTTATATACAAAAAGCAGACCACATCCCTAAAGCAGCTACTCAGCTGCTTGTGGTAGATCCCACCATGGAGTTGATTGCCAGTCTCATGATGGGGAACAACTACCCCCAACTGCCCAGCCACTCAACCAGGCCCAGCCAAGATGACACAAAAACATAGCCACCACAGTTATATTTGCTTCATAGAATGAGTTAAGTACTATTCTTTCCTTCTCTATCTTTAAGAATAGTTTAAAAAGTATTGATGTCAATTCTTCTCTAAATATTTGGTAGAATTCCCCATCTGGTGAAGCTATCTGGTCCAGGACTTTTTGCTGTTGTTGTTGTTGTTGTTGCTCTTGGAGGTTTGTTATCACTGATTCAATCTCTTCATTTTTTATGATTTTGTTGAGATTTTCATTTCCTCATGAGTCAGTTTGGGTCGGTGTGTACTTCTAAGAATTTGTCCATTTCATCTAGGTTACTGTCTTAGGCTAGGTTCTCTAGAGGAGCAAAGTCAGTGAAATATACATAAATGGCTCATACAGCTGTGAAAAAAGGCTGGCAAATCCCAAGCCATGGCTCAAGTGTCAGGCGAGAGGCTTCTTCTGATTTATGTTGTTGAAATGGCTGACAAAGCCAAAATCCACAATTCAGATGGCAGGCTGCTGGCTCATGGCCCAAGAACTGGAAGCAAAAGGATGATGAATCTGATGCATAACTGAAACAGAATGAGCTTTGTCAGAACATCTATATATATTGCATATAGGTCACACCCCCAATAAAACTCCGTTCTCAACTGGTTGGCAGCTCACATCAGATCATAAAATGGAGGATGATTATATCAGATCACAAAGTAGAGGGTGATTGCATCTATACACAACTGCCAAACCAGTGAGGATCATGGCCTAACTAATTTTGCACATAACCATAACCATCACAGTTACCCAGTTTGTTGCCATACTATGTTCTTTGTTCATAGTATTCTATCATAATTCTCTTTATTTTTATCAGGTCTGTTGTAATGCCCCCTCTTTCATTTCTTATTTTGGTTATTTGCATCTTTTATTTTTTTTCTTTGTCAGTCTAGCTAAAAGTTTCTTGATTTTATTGATCTTTTCAAAGAATATACTATTGGTTTTTGTTGATTCTCTCCATTGATTTCTTTTTTCAATTTTATTTATTTGTGCTCTCATCTTTGTTATTTCCTTTCTGCTGGTAAGTTTAGAATAAATCTTGATTTTTTTTTTTTTTAATGTTTATGATGTCCCATTTATCTATTTGGTCATTTGTTCCTCATTTTCAATGTCATATCTAAAAATTTATTGTTAAAAGTTAGGTCCTAAAACATTATCCCTATATTTTCTTCTAAGGCTTTTGTGAAATAAATTCTTATGTCTGGTACTTAATCCATTTATAGTTGTTTATGATGTGAGGTATGATACAGTTTCATTCTTTTGTACAGGGATATTCAGTCATACCAGCATCATTAATTAAAGAAATTATTCTTTCCCCACTGGACAGACTTGATATCCTTGTCAAAAATCAATTGAATATAGATGTGTAGGTTATTTCTAGATTCTTGAATATTTTCTGTTGTTCTGTATAACTACTGTCAAACAGTACAATATTGTTTTTATTACAGTACCTTTATATTGTTTTAGGTTTGAAATCAGGGAACATGTGTTGGGTTTGTATTTGAAACCTTTCACCATACTTACTCAAACAGTATATTGAACAAATAACACAAGAAGCACATTTGATTTGATTTAGTTTTCCAATACTTTCTATCTTCCAACTGAGTGCTAAGAACTTTAGATACATTATTTTATTAACACAGCCCTACAGAAAAGGTATAATTACAATCTATGTTTGTACAGAGCCACCTAGCTTGTCAGTTTTGCAATTATGACTCCAGTTCATATTTGTCTAGCTCTAAAGCCTGTGTTCTTAAACATTAAGTTCTTAGCATTCAGAATCTTGTCTAGCATTTCATCACTGATGAAAGTTCTAGTATTTATGTTTTTCAGACATAAGCTAGATCTAAATGCTCTTGAATTTATAAATAATCCTCGCTCAAAACTCTCCAAGCCAAGATGGTCTTATTAGAGAATTCTACCACAAGTTTAAAGAAGAATTAACATGTCAATTCTACACAATATTCCAGAAGACAGAAGAAGGAAAAACACTTTCCAATTCATTTTATGAAGCTAGTATTATATCAAAATCAATCTAGTACCAAAAACATTGCAAACCAAAGACAAATGCAGTACAAAACAAAGAGAACTATAGACTAATGTCTGTTATGAATATAGACACCAAAAATTCTTAACAAAATGTGAGCAAAAAAATATCAGCAATATGTAAAAAGAATTATACACCATGACCATGCAGGCTTTATTCCAAGAATACAAGAATGGTTTGATATTTGAAAATCAAACAACTTAGCTACCATATTAACAGGTCAGATAAGAAAGATCACATAATTATATCTATCAACACAAAAAAAAAGCATTTGAAAAAATTTAACATCCATTCATGAGAAAAAAAAAGTTTCAGAAAGATAAGAACAGAGAGAAATGTCCTTGGATTTATAAAGAGCATATACAAAAAACCTACAACTTTTGTTGTTATTATTAGATGTCAGCGAGTCATCTCAGACTCATACTAAACTTACGTATTACAGAATGAAATACTGCTTGCCCTGTGCCATCCTCATGATCCTTGCTATATCTGAGCCCATAGTTGCAGCCACTGGGTCAATCCATCTTAAGCCTTCCCCTTCCCCTTACAACTATGCTATACTTAATGGAGAAAAACCAGTACTTACCCCTCTAAATGAAGAAAAACATGAGAATGCCTGTTCTCACCATTCTTTTTCAACATAGTGTTAGAAGATCTGCCCAGTATAATAAAGCAAGAAAAGAAAATAAAAACTTATAGATTGAAAAGAGGAAAAATAACTTTTTCTATTTGCAGATGACATGATTGTCTATATGAAAAATCCTAGTGAATCTATGAAATAGCTCCTATAAGTAATAAGTGAGTCATTCAAGGTCACAGGACACAAAATAAACATACAAAAATCAATTTGCTTTCTTTACTTACCTGCAAGGAACACTAAAATTATAATTGCTCAAAAAATGAAATATTTAGATATAAAGCTAATACAACATGCCCTGTACTTATATACTGAAACCTGCAAAACACTGATAAAAGAAACAAAAAATCCAACTGATTATTGACAAAGGTGAAAGAAAAATTCAATGGAAGAAAGATAGCTTTTCAACAAATGGTGCTAAAACAATTGGACATTCATGAACAAGAGGGGAACAGTGATCTAAATCTCACACTTTAAGTAAAAATTAACTCACATCCACTCATGGACTTAAATGTAAAACTATGACATTTAGAAGAAAAAAAAATCTTTGAGTATCTTCAGAATCTAGGACTAGGCAAAGCACCAAAACACCAAAAGCACCATTCATAAAAAGAAAAATTGATAAATTGAAATTCATCAAAATCTAAAAGTTTTACTCTCTGAAAGACTCTGTTAAGTGGATGAAAAACAAGAGTGGGAGAAAATATTGCAAACCACATATTCTTCAAAAGACTAATATCTGGAATATATAAAGAAATCTCAAAAATCAGTGATAAAACAACAACTGAATCCAATTAAAATATGAACAAAGTCACGAACAGATGTTTCACCAAAAAGACATAAAGATGGAAATATGTATGTGAAAAAAATGGGAGAAAGTAATGGTAGCTATTAAAAGGTAACTTGAGGGATCTTTGTGGTGATAAAAAAAAAAAAATATTCTGTATTTTGACAGTATGGGACTTAACACCTTGGTTGTAAAATTGTATTGTAGTTTTGCAAAATGTTACTTGGGGGAAAACTAGGTGAATGGTACATATTCTTTTTGAGTAAATGTTTCTTAACAGGAATAAAGTTCAACATAGTTAGAACTATTCTATCAACTGATAAAAATTATGAGGCATAACTTAAGTCTAAACAATGTCTCAAGAGATTGAAAAGAAAAAAATTGAGTCTAATTTTACAATAACTCTCCTATATAAAGTGATAAAGAATGTGTCCATGACTTGTATCAAATTGCCTCTGAGAACACAAGAGAGATATTTTTATGTGGTTGTCTTTTTCTTTCACCATATGTTTTCTTTGGTATTTAATGCACAATTGATTTGTATTCATCCTAGATTTTAAAATACTTTTTTTAGTATGGTGGCATAGTCGATAAGGCATTTGGCTGCTAACTAGCAGGTCAGTGAACAAACCCACCAGATGCTCTGTGGGAGGAAGATGGGACGATCTACTTCCACAATGATTTACAGCCTCACAGATCCAGTGGGGGTGGGTGTTCGCTGAATCAGAATCCACTTGATGACAGTGACTTTGGAGGCTTTTTTGTTTGTTTCTTAAATAAAAATTATAAACAATCCCAGTTAAAAATGGGCAAAGAGTATGAAGAGCCAATTTACAGAAAAGTGATCTCAAATAGCCAGTGAGCACTTCACAAGGCACTCACTTCCACCAGTAATCAAGGAAATAAAAGTTAAAAACACAATAAAGAGAATTTTCACACTCATTATTTGGGAAAATCATATGTCTAACCATCTTACATGTTAGTAAGCATAGAACAAAAGAAATTCTCTTGTACTACATATAGGAATATGAATTTGTCTGTAAATTTTGGAAAATGCCCTTCCACTATATTTTACATTGATTTCTGTAGAACCAGCTCCTGAGAGCACATTTGTGTGTACACAATTTATTAAGGCACACTCTCAGGAGAAATTCTTAACAGACAGACGGAAGCAGAAAAGGCAGAGGTAGAAGAATGTGGTTTCAGGAGAAATCTAGTCAGCCTGATCCCATAAAGAGTGTAGGAGTATAAATTGCAAAGCACTTTATTCTTAGGATCCACTCCTATGCATATTCTTCTAATTCTTGCCAATACATATTAGCCAGGAAACCCACCAGCCACTCCTGGGAAGGAAGATTGGGCAATCTACTTCCGTAGAGATACAGCCTCAGAAACCCAAGGAGAGGTCGCTATGAGTTGAATTGACTCAACAACAGTGAGTTTGGTGAATAATTCCTTTCCTTTCAGAGTAAGGGCAGTACTTCCTTAGTCAAACTATGCTGAGACTTAATCCAGTTATTTAATACAGAAGCAATAAGAAGATAGTGTGACATCTCTCTAGCAGAGCAAACCATTTTGAGAGTTATCCACTTCAGATGTGCAGTGTCAACAGACTTAGAATCACTGCTATCTTCTAGCAAGGAATAGGGAGGTACTTCTGTAGGCCTAAAGTAACTAGGAATCCGAGAATTCAAGGTTTTCAAGATGTACCCACACAGATGTACCCATCCTAGCTATCAGGATCCACTCTTCTTTAACATGCCATGAATTCAGCATACATAATTAATAGCATTATGTATACCACCAGTATCCAAAAAGAAAATGTAATTGAAATTTTGCATTTGCAATCACAATAAAAGCTATTAAGCATTTTGGAATAAACTTAACAAAAGATGCAGAAACTAGAGTACTTTCAAGACAGACCTATAATAAGAGTTGTGACTACATAACAGAACAAATAAACCTTAGGAGATTCAGTGAGATGTCTCATAGTACTTCCATGCCCAATGGTAGCTATGGACAATTTTACCAACCACAGCCTAACAAGGACACCGTCACCAAGGGTCCAGATATCTCTGGAATGGAAGCCTGGGTCACGCCAAGGACAAGCAATAGACCAACATAAGTGCTGTCCAAGGGTGAGTGAAGGACATCTAAAATAGCAAAGAAAGATGGCGCATACCAATTAAGGCCTCAAGATCAACTGTAAGTAGCAAGATTTATAACCTTCTCTAACTCAAATGTTTCAAGCATTTTGGGAAATATAACTAGCCACAATCATAAAATATCAGGGACAAAACAGTAGGCTGGACATTAGCATACATTGTTGGTGCCCTGCCTTTATCACCTTGCCATTCTTCTCTACATGGTGAGAGCTGCTTACTGAAAAGGTCTTTTATGTTCTTCCTAAGAGCTAAGGACCAAAGCAAGCCAGAAGTAGTTAATACCCCTGGAAGCAACATTCAACCAATGATGTATAAGGGAACTGGATGAGTAAATACCCTAGCTTCCTCACTCTTCAGCTGATATAACTCCAAAAGATTTTCCATACTTTATCCTAGAGTTAATCACAGGAATGGTGTACAATAGCCCAAAATGATAAGTTTGATAAATTCATTTTCTTAGCGTCTTCCCTTCTCTGTCTCCTTTCCCCACTCTGTTACTGCTGTTTATTGAAATCATCTCCTTAAAAAAAAAAAAGAAAGAAAGAAAGAAAAACAGCAACAAAACTACTGGCACTGATATCCTTGTCTCAGGGTTTGCATCTGAGATAAAACTAAGAATGTATCATTAATCAAGACCACTTTTTTCCAAATTTGTGAAGACTATGTTTATCATAAATGAGTCTTGGAATTAATGTAAATGTGAAAAGTATGGAATCTATAGACATGCTGACTTCTTAGGTCTTAGGTTACTCAGGTCTCTTTTAAAGGTTACAGCCACATAGAGAAAGCATATAACCACTTTTACCAAGAACTTCCCCCTCCATTTTGTTCTTTATCCAACTTCCCTGTTTTATTTTTATCACACAGGTATCCTCGTGTTGAGGTGTGTGTGTGTGTGTGCGCGCGCGCGCGCACGCGTGCTCAGAGTTCCCCATCATCACAGTACAAATTCCATCAAGGCAGGAATTTTGTTTGTCTTATTCACCACTATATTCTCAGGACTTATAACAGTGCCTGGTACATATTATGTACTCAATAAAAATTGAATGGTTTAGTGCACTAATTTAATTGATTTTCTAATGTGGGCCCAGCCTTCGTTCTCAAATAAATACTGATTGGTCATGATATGTTATTTTGTTACTTTGAAGTTGAATTCAATTTGATAATACTTGATGTAGCACTTGCATCTGTGTTTATAAACGAGAAGGGCAATTTTTAGCTTTTGCTGCTTGTGTCAAATAGCTTCAAAGACAGCTTCCAGTTATATTTGCACCTGGCTCACTCCCTTGTGAGCTCCTCCTCTTAAGTGTGGGCTAGGTGTATCACCATGTTGTTGTTGTTGTTGTTGTTGTTGTTATGTGCTGTCAAGTCGGACCCAACTCATAGCGACCTGTCCTTGGGTTTCCAAGGCAATATCACTACGGAAGTAGATTGCCCCGTCTTCCTTCCAAGAAGTGGCTGGTGGGTTGGAACCACGAGCCTTCTGGTTAGCAGTCAAGTCCTTAGGCACTACGCCACCAGAGCTCCTGTGTATCACCATAGATATGATTAATAAATGCAGCACAAAGGATGGAATTCCATTTCTAAACTAAGGTTATACAGAGACTGTATTGCTGAAAGGGGTACTGAGTTTTTATATAGAGTGATTAAAAACTTTTGGAAAGGGATAGTGGTGATGGTTGCACATGATGAATGTAATTAATCTCACTGAATTGTACATTTGAGAAATGGGAAACTACTTGGTTATATCTTACTACAATAAAATTAAAAACAAAACTGTGACTTTCATTTTCAGTACTCTCACACTCTTTCTCAGATTGCTCATTCTTGGGAAAGACAACTGCCATGTCAAGAAACAATTTTATGGAGAGAATCATATGGCAAGTGATAGAGGCCTGACCACAATCACTTGAAAGAGTTTGGAAAGAGATCCCCACACATCCCTGCCAGCCTTTAAATGAGAATCCAATCCTACCTAACAGCTTTTTGTCTGCAACTTCATGAGAAGCCATGAGCCCTAGGTGCTCAGCTAAGCCACATTCAAATTTCTTACTTACAGAAACTGAAATAATAAATGTTTGTTGTTTAAGGCCATACCATTTTAAGGTATTTTGCTATATAACAATAGATAACACACTGTCCCTTTGAAGTTTCAATATTCTGGTTATTCAATTTCATAAAATGTGTTGAGTGGGTACTCTATTACTATTTCACCTGAACTACCTTTTTTTTTTTAATGAGAATTATCTATTCCTTGAAGATCATACTGAAAAAAAAAAAAAAAAAAGAACTAGCTTGCTCTAGCATGTGTTGGAGAGGAGAGGGTAGAATTTTGACTACCTATAATTTTATTTTATTGTCCAACTTTATTAGATTTCATTTCCCTAAAAATGTTTATTACATCCAGATATCAATTATAGGATGTTTCTAGCATTCTTTTGTAATTTTTAAACTCCTCTGTATCCCTAGTTTATTTTCCTTGTTAATTTTATTCCTGTCCTGTTTCCATTGTCAAAATGTTTTCCTAAGATTTGTCTGTTTTGTGAATCTTCCCAAACACTTGTTAGTGACAATTCTACAATATTTCTTGTTTTGTTTTGTTTCTTCTTTCATTTATGTCTGATAACATGTTTGTTTGAGGCTCCCATTTTCTTTCAGCTACTTTCTCTCTTCTTTTTTTTTTTTTTTGTTTGTTCTTTTAATTTCTTCAGTAAACACCCAAATGGTTTATGTTTATACTTTTTTTTTTTACTTCTAGTAAATGCATTAAATATTCTAAATGCTCTTTTGAAGACCACTTTGATTCCTTCCCATAGGGTTTGATATTTAATGCTTTCATTTTATTCAGATCTAATTTTTTTATCTTATGTCCTCTTTCTCCCAAGTGTTATTCAGGTATGTGTTATGTTTTAATTGCTTTGGCAATATATCATCTTGTTTTGATTCCCAATATTTACACCTTGCTGCAAGACGCATGTCCCTGGACTGTGCCGAAGGTTAACACACTTGGTTGCTAACTGAAAGGTTGGAGGTTTGAGTCCACCCATAAGCACTTAAGAGAAAAGGTCTGGAAATCTAATTCCAAAAAATCAGCCATTAAAATCCCTTAGAAGCACAATTCTACTCTGACATACATGGGGTTGCCATGAGTTAGAGTCAGCTTGATGGCTACTGATACTGTTACTGCAGGGAGCATTGTGATATCAACTTTATGTCAGAATTTATTCCATGATTAGAGAAAACCTCTGAAATGGCTTCTCAGGCTGAATGAAATGGGTAAACAATGTTCCATAGAAATATCTGGAGGAGAAGATCTTTGCAATACTAATGAATAAACAAATGATCTGGGCTGAAAAGTAAGTTTGAAATGTTTAAGGAATAACAAAAAGAGCCAAGGTTTGGATCAGAGTGAAAGAGAAGAAAGAACATAGAAAAAGAGGTAGGAGAAATATTCAGTAAGCAAATGAGATAAGATATTGTAAGCCATAGTAAGGAGATTAGGTTTTATTCTGTGTATGATAGATTTTCAATGGGAAGATACACACACACAAAAGTTAAATGTAATTGGGAGTTTAGCAAATGCCTAAAACCTGCAGGGTCATGAGTGAAAGGGGCATAGAGAACTGGAAACAGCATAAACTAAAGACAATGAAGGCAATTTTGTGTTATTTTTTAAAGTACACAGAACCTTATATGTATAGACAGAGAGTAGAAAACAATCTATTTAGAAGGGTTGCAACAACAAAAGGAGAAAGAGATCATTGATGCAGCTATAACTCTAAAGTCTCTAATACTATTGAATATAAGGCAGGAAGGTGGCTAATGAATACTTGGTTATAAATTATTTATTGAATATCTAATATATTTCTGGAGACCAATGTTCAATAAAACTCAATAACTCCTAGGTCAAATTTACTCTCTGCTGGTAATTATCTACTTTCTCCTTCTGTTACGGTTTGTACTTTGGTAGTTGATAACAATCTGATTTTCTTCTCTGTTCCTTTTGAGGGAATACATTGTCAAATCTCTTTATCTTTCTTTACTGAGGCCCAATGCAATCTGGTGATAGCCTACCTTTCCACACTCACCTGGTGCTCATCAGCCCACCTCCAGAATGCAATGAACCCTACAAGGAGGACCTTTCCTTTGATGTCTCTGATTATCAGCCCATGGAGCACATAGTGTTCTTGGGCTTCCTGGGAAGCCTTCCACAGACACCTCCTGAGGCTCCAAATCTGTTTTGCAGGGAAACAAATGTTTATTTAAATATGTCAGAGTCACTGAAAATTCTTCCTTTGGTGTTCCATAAGATAATTCAATGAGACTTGTGCTCATAAACTTGATCAATCTGTAATTTAAACTATACTTCAAAAACATTTTTTCAATCAAGAAGCCAAGAGCTCCCAGACCCAAGAGAAAAATTCAGTAAATTCTACATGAGAAATGCTAAAGATCCCAACCAGTCTGGTTTCAGTAAATGGAGCAGTCATCAATAATTAATAAGCACCTCAAAAGGCCTAAGACCTCCCTTTCAATTTCTAGGGTCCTGGGAGAATTTCGTACCTCACAGGAGAAAGACCCAAATCCAGGATTAGAGTAAGGAATCCTCAGAGCTTTCAGATCCCTCATTGGCCCTCCTTAAGCTAAGGCTTATTATGAAGTCTGCCTTTTTCAATGGTCATTTTCAACAGTATAAATGGGCTCGGAAGAACTGCTTAAATAATGTAACTACATGTTTCATTCACTGAAACTGTGAACTAGAAGGTGCTTCCTGCTGGCCACTGAGAAAAGTCACTTAACCTGAAGTAAGACTATCCATGAAGTATGAAGATCAAATAACACCATGAATGAGAATACACTTTGCAGTTATTCTAAAATGTCTCCTTTAAGCATTTCCTAGACCATCCAAACTACTTTGGCTGCTCCTTTTTGTTTGTTTCTTTAGAGCCTAACAGATAATTTGTGCCACTTTATCAGACAAATTCATATTGCACTACCATTGCCTTTTATATATGTATTGCCTTTCTAAGTGCATTACAGGTTCTCTAAGATCCACTCTTTACTTTCTCTATAACTTCTCCCTTTACATAGAACTGTGATGTGTAAACAATTTGTGTTCTCTAAAATTTAGTGATTCAGCCTGATCCAAACCAGATTCAGAAAAGGACATGGAATGAGAGATATCACTACTGATGTTAGATGGATCTTGACTGAAAGCAGAGAATACCAGAAAGATGTTTACCTGTGTTTCATTGATTATGCAAAAGCATTCAGCTCTGTGGATCATAGCAAGTTATGGAAACATTTAGGAGCATAGGTATTCCTGAACACTTAATTGTGCTCATGCAGAATTTGAACACAGGAGATACTGCATGCTTTAAAATCAGGAAAAGTTTTTGTCAGAGTTGTATCCTTTCACCATACATATTCAATCTGTATGCAAATAACCCAAGAAGCTGGACTATATGAAGAAGAATGTGGCATCAGGATGGGAAGAAGACTGATTAACAACTTGCAATATGCAGATGACACAACTTTCCCTGCTGAAAGTGAAGAAGACTTGAAGCACTTACTAATGAAAATCAAAGACTGCAGCCATCAGTATGGATTACACTTCAACATCAAGAAAACAAAAATCCTCACAACTGAACAAATAAGCAACATTATGATAAATGGAGAAAAGATTGAAGTTGGCAAGGACTTCATTTTACTTGTATCCACAATCAAGGCCCATGGAAGCAGCAGTCAAGAAATCAAACAACATATTGCATTGGGCAAATCTACTGCAAAAGGTCTCTTTAAAGTGTTTAAGAGTGAACATGTCACTTTGAAGACTAAGGCACAACTGGCCTAAGCCATAATATTCTCAATAGTGTCGCATGCATGTGAGAGATGGACAGTGAATAAGGAAAATGGCTGAAGAACTGATACATTTGAATTGTGCTGTTGGTGAAGAATACTGAATGAACAAATCTCTTGAAGGAAATAGAGCCAAAATGCTCTTTAGAAATGAGAACGGCTAGACTTTGTTTCTTATACTTTGGTCATGTTATCAAAAAAGGCCATTCGGTGAAGGATATTATGCTTGGTAAAGTAGAGGGTCAGCAGAAAAGGGAAGACTTTCAATAAGATGTATTGTCATAGTGGCTGCAAAGATCAGCTCAAATATAGCAATGTTTGTGAGCATAGTGCAGGAGCAGGCAGTGTTTCGTTCTGTTGTACATAGGATCACTATGAGTTGGAACTAACTTGACAGCACATAACAATAACAAAAAAAAAAAAACTTTAGATATAAAATTTAGTTGATCTTATGCAGTTGATTTGACAGTGAGATGATCAATAGCTTTTCTATATCCCACTATGCTGAGTGTGGTTCCAATCTGATTTCATTGCTTAAAAAAACCTCCTAATGTACATTTCAGGAGTTCTGGTAGCATAGAGCCTAAGGCACTTGACTGCTAATCAGAAGGCAGTTCAAACCCACCAGCCACTCCTTGGAAGGAAGGTTGGGCAATCTACTTCTGTAGTGATATCACCTCGGAAACCCAAGGAGGGGTTGCTATGAATCGGGTCTGACTCACACATAACAACAACAATGTACATTTCTACAAGTATTAATAGTCAGGCTGTTAAATTTAGTGATTTTCTTCCTGATATCATGAAAATCAATTGAACACTTGTACTCTATAAATGTCACCTTAACCTATCAATACAGATACGAGAGTATCAAAAATAAACCAACAAGGCTGAAAAGAGGGAGCTAGAGACATCAATTTATAAATGAGGACAACTACAAGACAAAAAGATGTAATAACTGGTATAGTTACAGAAATTTCTAATGGAGAAGTAGTCAAGAAAATATTAAGATTAAACAGATTGTTTTAATCCTGGAAAAACACTAAGAAATTATGGGGTAAGCTCAAAGAAAATTAGTAAACTTTCTCACCAAAATAAAAAAGAAGAAACTCATAGACTCAGTAAACCCTAAAACAACAGCAATAAAAGAAATAATAAGAAAATCCATAAACAAAATGAACTCAGAACAGAAAAATATATGAAACAAAGAAACCAAAAACACCACAAAAAAGAGAGTGAATTGACAGTAGTAAATTCACACTAACTGATAATTACACTGAATGCAAATGGGTAAATGCACCAGTCCCAGTCACAAGACAGAGAGTAGCAGAATAGATAAGAAAACATCAACCAGCAATATGCTGTCTACAAAACACGCACTTTAGAAACAAAAACAAAAATAAGCTAAAAATCAAAGGATGGAAATATATATATCAAGCAAATGACAACCAAAAAAGAGCAAGAGTGGCAATATTATTTTTGGATAAAATAGACTTCCTGGCAAAAACCAGCAAAAGACATAAGGAAGACCACTATAAAATGATTAAAGTGTCAATCGAACAAAAGGACATAGCAATAATAAGTATCTGTGCACCCACTGACAAAGCCCCAAAGTCCATAAATCAAACTTTAACAGAATTGAAAAGAGAAATATACAACTCCACAATATTAGTAAGAGACTTTCACACACACCACTTTCAATGAAGAATACAACTACAAAGAAATTCAACAAAAATACAGAAGATCTAAACACAATCAACCAGTTAAAGAATAGATTTGATGCCTTGAACACCAGTGACTGAAAACCAGAAGAATTGTGGGATGACATCAAGAACATCATCCACGAAGAATGTAAAAGGTCATTAAAAAGATAAGAAAGGAAGAAAAGACCAAAATGGATGTCAGAAGAGACTCTGAAACTTACCTTTGAGCAGAGAGTAGCTAAAGCAAATGGAAGAAATGACAAGATAGAAGAGCTGAACCAAAGATTTCAAAGAGCAGCTCTAGAAGACAATACCAATTATTATAATGAAATGTGCAAAGACATGGAGCTGGAAAGCTAAAAGGGAAAAACATGCTCAGCATTTGTCAAGCTGAAAGAACTGAAGAGGAACTTTAAGCCTTGGGTTGCAATATTGAAAGATTCTATGCCACACTTGACTGCTAACCAGAAGACTGGTGGTTCAAACCCACCAGCCACTCCTCAGAAGGAAGATGGAGCAATCTACTTCCGTAGTGATACCGCCTCAGAAACCCAAGGAGGGGTCACTATGAGTCAGTTCTGATTCAACGGCACATAACAACAACAACAACAACATGGGCAATATATTGAATGATGCAGGAAACATCAAAAGAAGATGGAAGGAATACACAGAGTCCCTGTACCAAGAACTGGTTGATGTTCATCCATATCAGGAGGTGGCATATGATCAAAAATCAATGGTATTGAAGGAAGAAGTTGAAGCTGCACTGAGGGAAGTGACGAAAAACAAGGATCCAGCAATTGACAGAACACTAATTGAGATGTTTCAACAAACAGAAGCTGCACTAGAGGCACTCACTCAGCTGCTCCCTGCCACCTGGGGCCTGTCCCCTACCACACCTTACCTGTTCTGGCTGCTAGCCCTGTATAACATACTACACAAAAATATGGTTCCACATCTTACTTTGGTGAATAGCGACTGGGATCTTAAAACTATGACAGCAGCCATCTAGATGCAATGATGGGTCTCTCCTCATTCACAGCAAAGAAGAATGAAGAAAACCAAAGATACATGGAAACAATTAGTTCACTGGACTGCTACACCATGTGATCCTCAGCCTATGTGACTAAGAGACAAGAAGAACTAGATGGTGCCCAGCTACCACTGTCAACCACTCAGAGGGGGATCTATGTAGTAGATCCTGGATGCAATGGGAGAAAAAAGTGGAACAAAACTCAAAATCATTATAAATAAATAAGAGGACCAGGTTTGCTGTCTGATAGAGCTTGGTGCAATCCCTGAGACTTTGGCTCCTAGCTGCCCTTCAGGTCTGGAATTGAACCCACTCCTGTGGCTTCCAGCCAAACAAAAGATAGGCATATAAGCTCAACATTTACATTAGGTAGAAACACTCTTTGGAGAGATAAATTCTGGGAGAATAGAAGGGCTGCGTATGCACAGGGAGACAGCTCAGGGAGCAGGAGTGCATGGAAGGGAAGGACACACGGAAGAGGTGGCTATGGCAAGGAAGTGGGAGAAGAGCTGTTGCATCATAGGAGATCACAGTCAACATCATGAGACAAAGTGTATGTGAACTGCTATATGGATAATGGATTTGCTATGTAGACTTTCATAAACATCACAATAAAAATTCTAAAAAACAGAAAAAAAAAGAAATTCCTTGAATCAAATAAAATGAAAATACAACATACCAAAATCTTTGGGACACAGACAATTCACTGCTCAGAAGTCAATTTATAGTAATAAACTCACACATCCACAAAGAAGAAATAACCAAAATCAAAATATCAACTCAACATCTCTAATAATTAGAAAAGTAACAGCAAAAATAGCCTGCAGTCGCCAGAAAAAAAGAAAATAATAAAGTTTTTTACAGAAATAAATGAAACAAAAAAAATCAAGGCAAGAAGATTCTTTTTGAAAGGATTAATTAAATTTACAAACCATTGGCAAATTTAATAAAAGAAAAGAAGATGTAAACAACACAAATAAGAAATAAAATAGGCAATGTCACAACAGACCCTACTAAAATAAAAAGAATAATAACAGAATACTATGAAGAGCTATACTCCAACAAATTTGTAAACCTAGATGAAATGGACAAATTTCTAGAAGCACACTACCTACCCAAACTAACACAATCTGAGGTAGAAATTTTGAATAGACCCATCACAAAAGAAGAAATTGAACAGGTCATTTTAAAAAAAAAAAAAAAAACTCTCATCAAAAAATTCCTGACAGGAGAATTTTACCAAACATTCAGAAAAGAGCTTACACCTATCCTACTCAAACTATTCTAGAATATATTAAAAAAAAAAAAAAAGTGGAATACTCCCAAAGTCATTCTATGAAGTAAGCATAACCTTGATACAAAAATCCAGCAAAGACTTTACTGGAAAAGAACATTAAAGACCAATACAGCTCATGAACATACAAGTAAAAATTTTCAATTAAATCCTAGCCAATAGAATCCAAAAACATATCAAAAAAATAATAATAATATATCATGACTAAGTGAAATTTATACCAGTTACCCAAGGATAGTTTAACATAAGACAAATAATCAATATAATCCACCAAATAAATAAAAGACAGGAAAAGAACTATGAGATCATACCAATCAATGCAGAAAAGGCATTTAATAACAGTCAACACCAATTCTTGATGAGAAGAAGTCCAGAAGAACAGAAATAGAAGGGAAACACCTTAACACAATTGAGAGCATATACACAAAACCAATTATCAAAATTATTGTCAATGGAGACTGAAAACATTCCCCTTGAGAACGGAAACTAGACAAGATACCATTTATTACCACATCTATTCAATACTGTCCTAGCCAAAGCAATAAGCAAGAAAGAGACAAAAGGCATCCAAATTGGTAAAGAAAAAGAATAACTATCTCTATTTATAGACAATATGATCCTATACATAGAAAATACTGGAGACCAAGAAAGAATACTACTGGAAGTAATAGAATGATTCAATAAAGTGGCAAGGTACAAGATCAACATATAAAAATTAATTGGATTACTCTACACTAACAAAAATAACTCTGAAAAGGAAATTAGGAAAGCAATGTAATTTACAATAGCTACTCACTCTACACTAATAAAAATAACTCTGAAAAGGAAATTAGGAAAGCAATATAATTTACAATAACCACTCAAAAGATGAAGTACTTAGGAATAAATCTAACCAGATACAAAAACCTATGCAAAGAAAAAAGCAAAACACTAATACAAGAAACTAAAAGAGATCTACATAAATGAAATAATATACCACGCTATGGGAGCTCTGGTAGCATAGTGCCTAAGGCACTTGAGTGCTAACCAGAAGGCTGGCGGTTCAAATCCACCAGCCACTCCACAGAAGGAAGATGGGGCAATCTACTTCTGTAGTGATACTGCCTCAGAAACCCAAGGAGAGGTCTCTATGAGTCAGGTCCGACTTGATGGCATATAACAACAACATGGATAAGAAGATTTAACATTGTGAAAATGTCAATATTACGCAAAGCAATCTACACATATAATGCAATTCCAATCCAGATTCCACCATCATTCTTTAAAGAGATAGAAAACTAATCACCAACTTTATTTGGGAAGAAAAGAGACTTAAGATAAGCAAGGCACTATTAAAAAAGAACAATAAAGTAGGAGGCTTCACACTCTCTGATTTCACAATCTCCTATACAGCCACAGTAGTCAAAACAGCCTGGTATTGGTATAATGACAGACACATAGACCAGTGGAACAGAACTGAAAACCCTGAGTAAATCCATCCACCTCTGTACAGCTGATCTTTGGCAAAGGAGTGAAACCCATTAAACAGGGAAGGAATAATTTCCTTAACAAATAGTACTGGTAAAACTAGATATGCATTTACAGAAAAAATGAAACAGGATCCATTACTCACACCATTTACATAAACTAACTCAAGATGGATGAAAGACCTAAATGTAAAACTAAAACCATAAAGATGATCAAAGAAAAAATAGAGGCAAACATAAGGGCCCTAATACATGGCATAAATATACTATCGAACATAACTAAAAATGTACAAACAGCAGAAGACAAACCAAATGAGTGGTATATCCTAAAAATTAAACATTTATGCATATCAAAAAATTTCTCGTAAAGAGTAGTAACAGAACCTACAGAGTGGGGGAAAAAATTGACAATGACATCTCAGACAAGAGAGTAATCTCTAAAATTTACAGAAAACTTCAATACCTCAAGAACAAAAGGACAAACAGTTGAATTGAAAAATAGGCAGAGGATATGTGTAGACACTTGACCAAAGAAGAATTCATGTGGCTAACAAACATATGAAGAAATGCTCATGATGATTAGCTACTGGAGAGATGCAAAGCAAAACAACGAGATATCATCTCACCCCAACATTAATAGAAAATTTCACAATAACAGAAAACAGACTTCCAGTAAGATGGAGGAATAGGCAGACAAGCAACACAGACCCTCTTCAACAAAGAAAAGAAAAACCAATTGACAGAGATACCGAAGGTAATCCTGGAACCCTGAGCTTTGAAAGGAGCTATACGGAAGTGAATGAGGCACCAACCAGGGAAAAAACCTGAATGAAAACAGTGAGTACAGAGACGGTTGGAACCGCGGACTGTCAGCTACTCTCACGAGACCAACAGCCTGAATATTTCCAAGTGGTGTTGGGACCTGAGAATTGACCTAAAAGTCAGTCCCAGTCACCAAGGGCTGCAGGGACAACTGCTCTGGTGGCCTATGACTAGGAAGGGAAACAGCAAGGAGGAAGACAGCCTTAGATGTGGACTTTCCACTGTCTGGAAAGTGCAGCCATTTTGAAATGTTTACAAGTGGCAACCATTTTTTATTTTAAAGTGACAGCATTCTCATTCGGATTCCAGGGACCTAAGAACAGGCTCTGTTTGTCAGGGTTGGCAAGGATATACAAGAGGCTGACAACAGGAAAGCAGACAGGTGGTGAGTTTATAAATGTCAACTAGTGAATAGAGGAGCACAGCACAGTACCTTGCCTGTATAGATAACATACAAAAAAAAACAAAGAAAACAAAAATTGTGAGCAAGTCATTCCAACATATAATCACCAATTAAATATAACCACAAAAATGTCACAATGCTTCAGAGACAACAGAGCATCACAGTCCACACAAAGAAGCTAGATAAAGCAGGAGAAACAAGGGACCAGCATACAGACCCAAAATACATCCCTGAGGAAGGTGCAGCATTGGAACTCCCTGATAAGAAATTCAAAAGAATTATATTTAGGCATCTTCAAAGGATTGAGAGACAGATCAAGGAATACACAGAGGAAACCCCAGAACAATTTCGAAAGACAATACAAGAACAAAATGACAAAATAAATGAAAAATTAGAAATGATTCTAAATCTACAGAGAGAAATCCAGAAGATTAATACTAAATTGTCAGAAATAGATAACACATTGAAAGGGCAAAGTAGTAGAATTGATGCAATGGAAGACAGAATTAATG
>NW_006921640.1:470655-471951 GCF_000298275.1 Orycteropus afer afer
ATGTGGAGAGATTGAGACTCTCATACACTGGTTTTGTGACTGTGAAGTGACACAATCACTGTGGAAAGCAATATGGCGATTCCTTAGAAAGTTAGAATTGGAGATACTGTTTGACCAGAAATCCCATTACTAGATATATAACCTAGAGAGGTGAGAGCCAGGATAGGAACAGATACATGCATGCTCATGTTCATCACAGCACTACTTACAATAGCAGAAAGATGGAAACAACCTACATGCCCATCAGCAGAAGAGTAGATGACCAAACTATGGTACAAACACATACTGGAATGCTAGCTATGCAGCACTAAAGAGTAATGTAGAGTCTGCAAAACACCACATAATATGGATGAACTTGGACGACATTATGCTGAGTGAAATAAGTCAATCACAGAAGGACAAATATAGTGTTAGTTCGTTGTTTTGGAGGGTCAAGGAAAGGTTTATATATGGAGGGAAACTTTCTTTGTTGGTTGCCAGGGGTGGGAGAGGAGGGGAGGGAATACTACCAAAAAAAAAATGCATTGACCCATGTCACTTTAGTTTTGTGTATTTCCCTGTACATAAATTATATTTCAATAAAATGCATTTAAAAAAAAGAAAAGAGTAGAGTTGTAACAGAAAATATATTTTTTAAGTTAGCAGCAAAGAAGATCTTATTTTATTAGACCAAATGATTACATCTCAAGCACATTCCAGAGAATTCTTGCTTATATGATTGTGTTCAAAGGCCCAATATGTTGGTGAAATCTGTATGCCTTCAGCAAAAAAAGAACAGAGGAAAGACAAAGTATTAAAGAATTGCTAAAGCATTCTAAGGTTAGACTGCTATGTCCAATGCATAGGACTGAAACTCTCTACTTGAAATCTCAAATTCAAGTTATGGCACCTCAAAACAACAGGCTCAAAAGACATCATTCAAAAGAGAAACACAAGATAAATCTTCCCAAAGGCAAACTGGGATTAAAATAGAGGTATTGAAAAAGTAAGAAACATAACTCCATTGAGGGGAAAAAATGTCTTCTGAAATAAAACAAAATAAAGAAATAAATACATTTTATATCAATAACATGGGGAAATATTTTCAGTAAAATTAGTTGGATACTCTTCATAGAGATCTTAGTGAAATAAATTTCTAGGAAAACAGAATATATTGAAAATATATTGAATTTATATATGTTGTTGTTGTTGTTATTTGCCGTCGAGTCGGCCCTGACTCATAGCGACCCCTCCTTGGGTTTCCAAGGCAGTATCACTACAGAAGTAGGATTGCCCAACCTTCCTTCTGAGGAATTT
>NW_006921640.1:472191-473228 GCF_000298275.1 Orycteropus afer afer
AATGGAATGAAATGTTTCCTTATCTTGTACCATCTTCATGATCTTTGATCCACTTGAGCATGTTATTGTGGCTATCATCATGTCAATCCATGTTGTTGAGGACTTTCCTCATTTTTGTTTGCCCCCTACCAATTTTGATGTCCTTTTCTAGGCTTGATCTTTCTCAATAACATGTCCAAAGTAAATAAGACAAAACTGACAGTTTTCATTTAATTTGAGGATGTGCTCAGAACCATGCTGTATGGACCACAGTGACAACCTCTGAGAGCATGGAGCCTAGAGAGGGGTAGGTAAAAAATATATAAATAAATAACAGAAAACAACAAATGATGATGACAGAGTGGAGGGACTGGAACCATCACACACTGTTCATGAGAATGAAAAATGGTTCAAATACTGTAGAAACTGGTATGCCACTTCCTTAAGAAGTTATAATTCAAAATACCATATGACCCAGCCATCCCACTAGCAGGTATACATGCTAGAAAAATAAGAACCGTGACATGAACAGATACATGCATACTCATGTTCATTGCAGCATTATTTACGATAGCAAAAAAGACGGAAACAACTCAAGTGCCCATCAATTGATGACTGGATAAACAAACTGTAGTACATACACACAATGGAATACTACACAGCATTAAAAAATAACAATGAATCTGTGCAACACTTCATAACATGGGTGAACCTAGAGGACATTATGCTGAGTGAAATTAGTCAAACACAAAAAGTTAAATATTATATGAGACCATTACTTTAAATAAGTAAGAAAAGGTTTACACACAAAAAGAATCATTCTTTGAAGTTGCAAGAGATGTGAGGGAAAGGGAGGATGTATCACCAAGTAGAGGGTTGTTGTTGTTGTTGTTAAGTGCCGTCGAGTCATTTCCGACTCATAGCAACCCCATGCACAGCAGAACGAAACACTGCCCGATCCTGCGCCAGCCTCACAATCCCTGCTATACCTGAGCCCATCATCGCAGCCACCGTATCAGTCCATCTCCTTGAAGGCCTCCCCATCTTTCGTCGACCCT